>NC_056729.1:603978441-604050941 GCF_019279795.1 Protopterus annectens | reverse complement strand
TGAACGAAGGTGACAAACTATGTTCTGTAAAGCATGTTTATATCAATATGAACTACTGAACACAGTGATATGCCACATTAAAATACTAAATGATATTCAACAATGGACACAAAACCAGTCATCAGAATCTGCAGTTCTGTTGAATCTAGCCTTAGTACAAAACCAGCAGCACTGCCGTGTAGGTTACAATGATTACAGGTGTCATGGACTGTGTGTGTCTCCATTAAATGTGATTATAAGGTTTACAACATAGTACTAGGCTAACTGCCCTTGTGAGCCATTTTAAGCCTAACCAATTACCCCGTGTGCAAATCAAAACCTGCACCTCATGTCTGTAAGGTAAACATCTTAACCATTACGCCAAGATAATGACATGGACAAATGGACACACTTTATATCTGAATGAAACTATCAAGCATCGTATTTAGTATCAGAAATGATTAATTTATTACACATGCATTACTAGGAAATAAAATAAAGGTACTGGGATCAGTAAGAAATGCATTCACTGTATCCTTTGGAAGTCAACTATCCCAGGGAACTACCACATTGAGAATATGCACCTAGGAGTTGACCAGTAGTTTGGAATTTGGGAATTTAGGTGGACAGTCACCTAACTTGACCAACATGTATCTACTTTTGTAAGCATAGCTTATAAACAAAGACATTGTGTCTAGATCTAGGGATGTCATTGTCTCCCTTTACTCAGCCCTCATTAGGCCAACCATTCAATATAATGCCCCCTTTGGCATGCACTTGTCTAGACCACATGCAACAAGTGGAATGTCCACAGAGATACCTTTCTAAAAGGATACAAGGCCTGGACAACATGTTCTACATTACCTGACTCAAAGCCCTGTCACTATACTCGGTATCTTACAGACTTCTATGAGATGACCTGTGTCTGGCACGCAAAGCATCCTCCGACCCATTACTGATAGATTTACTCCACATAAGAAAGTCAAATGGCATCATAAATACTCACTCTAGGGATCTAGTCCTTTTCTGCAACATAAGCAGAATGGTTTGTAGGGTCATATATATCTTTGCACAGGATACCACTTCTCTGGAACAGACTCCCCATCCACATAAAACAATGTTCATCCCTGTCCATAGTCAAGTGCAACTTGGATCTACGGAGGGGAAACAGAAAATTTACCCCAAGACTGTCCCCTGTACTACTAATGGACAGAGACAGCTCCTAAATGCTTTATCCCATACATGGGTCCCCTCAAATTAAGCATGGTATGATCCTAGTTATTTTCATTAGGGGCCAAATGGGATAGGTTAATTCGAGCACAAAATGGGGAACTGGCTAAGCTTAAAATGGCCCACAAGGGCAGCTAGCCTAGTACTTACCTATGAACCTATAAATATGGGTCCAATACTAAGCAAGCAGTGAGTACCCAACATATACTTGTGAGACATGTCTTTGGAGTTTCATATTACAACATATAAGGACTAGTAATTTCCATGGGAATGCAGGCTTTGTTTCTTAACATCTTTGAAGATCAATAGTCTAGTAAGCACCTATGAACTAAAGCATATCAACCACAGTATCGTACAAACCACAAGCAGGGCTTCAGTACCACATACCACTTTTCAGAGTAACTGCCAATAGACATAGTTTTAACTTTTTGTTGAAAAAATTTCAGGTTTCATGTGAGTTTTCTGCAGCACTGAATGTCTCAATACAGAAAACTATAAAATAAGTACAGAGTTGATCAAAAGGGGATAGATAGCACCTTGACTCCAAAGGAAATTACCATTCCATGTTCTAGGAGATGAATATCATATGCATGCATGTAGGTAAACAGAAATGTACGTGTGCTTGTTTTAGCAAAATACACTGTAAGCAGCACATAAATCTACAGATTTTCTTGCAGTTACAAAGGTTTGTTATGAGAGTGAAATGCATATATGAAAATGCAGTAATAAATACCACAACATTAAAAATGGTGAACAAATATGCATTCCTTTTGTTACTCTTTTTTTTCCCTAGCATGTAACTGCCTGAGTGCAATCTTAGTGGTTTCGATGGCAAAAAGAATGTGGGGTCAATAAGCAATTAAATGCAAACAACCCTGCTACTGCCTGCCTGTGTGACTGAAAAGAATAAACATAAACCTGACAGCTACCTGGGGAAAACAGCAACAAAAATGATTTTACAGCTTATCTGATCTTCAGAACTGGAAACTAATCTCACTTAAGCTTCCAGCAAGGAAGTGCATCCTGTACAGTGGCAAACAATATTCAGGTAAACCCGAAGGCAATCCAGGATGCCACAACACTCAGATACAATAAGGAATGTATACAAGATGCCTTGCAGGTATCCACTCTTATATATCAACAGCAGGAATTTGCATTAAACATGTTCCAGATATCTCTCGCACCTTCTTCAGAGGTGACGAGAAAGAGAAGAAACGGAAAATTCCAAAAATGTCTACACCACGACGAATAAATGTAGGCCACAATTAAACTTGATTTTATTTATTTAATAGTTTACTTGGTTTTCCATTTTTCTTAACCTGAACAGTCCAAATGGGCAAAGGCCATTTGCAGAAGCAGCCCAGGGAGACCTAAAACCAAATAAATAAAGACGGAGTACAGAGTAACACTGATGGTTTACAGCACACTGCATTAACCTACAATGTCAAAGTGATATAGCAAGATCATGAAAGGAAATACATAAATGTAAACAGAAGAAAAAATAGTCCAAAGGTCAGCAGAAAGCGCATGTAGAATAAATAGAAAAAGGCACACTTTGAAGGTAGAAAGCTGGTAAGCAGTTCAGAACAAGGAGATCATTTAACACTGGGCTTTTATTTCTTTAAATAAACAACTATATAAAACAATGAGGAATGTACAAATAGTCTTTACCGTAGCAACTGTTACTGTCAAATTACAGTCCCCCAATAATTGTGGCACAGCTTAAAAGATTGTGCAGTGCAAGCTGGACAAAGTCCAACTGTCAAGACTCCACAGAGCAAGAACTGACAGGTAGTAAGACTCTAATCCACTGTGAACTCTGTAACCTGAGGCCTTGTTAGTACAGCAGTGCAAACATGTCACCTGTTAGAGAAAGCACTTGCCGTGAGATATACATTTTACTTTCTCCTTAACAGAATATTCTGAAGGCAAAATCAAAATAATAATAATGCAGTGCTGCATCTGAGAGATTTTATTTTGAAATAATCATTAAGACCTGACACCTTTCAGATTTCTCAAATCTAACCTTAACCGCCACCTCCAAACAGATATGGTTATCATTATCAAGACAGACCACATAATCTAAAGCTATTCAGCGTGTTACACAGAGAAAGAAGTACAAAACCATGCAATTTATAAGAGGTAAATAGGATGCTGCAACTGATTTAACTATGATACATTGTTCGTTTACAGTTTTATTTACTTATGCTTTGTTGACTGGGTTATTTCTAATAGGCCAAAAGCCTCTTTTCTGGGGTAACCCTAGGTGCTATTTATACCAACAAGGCTAAGTTCAGCTAGAATACTGGGGAAGTTCGCCTGCAGTTATTGTTAAGTCCCATGGGATCTTTTCACCCACCTGAGTTACCACCAACTCAGGTGGATGGGATCTTAGTTTAACTGCTCATCCAAAGGACGGCACACTCAGGAGTGCAGCCCCTCTCCTGTATGCTGCATTACACCATCAGTTTTGGAAAATGAATCCAAGATCATGGTGTGAGAACAGAACCCACAACTTTCTGAGCTTCAAGCACCGAAGACAACTGTGCTACCTGCTGAGCCACTGACACTATACGTGGACTTGTTCATATGAGTGTGAAGATGACCAAGCATAGCAGCCATGAGCAAGTCTTTTATATATAATCATCATCTGAACCATGTATTATTAACTAATTGATCATGTTAGCTATTGGTACTTCATTGTTTGGCCACAGTGAGAAGCAGTGGACTAAGGAGGTCAAACCTTGGGAATTCAAAATACAGAATCAAAGTATAGCACCCTCCCCCATGAATAATCTAGTCTGCAGCATCCCCCTACACCTGATATGGATAACCTAGGAACTACACATCATTATCCCCTACTTACTACTGATAATCTGGGATTACAAAGTATCCTCCATTACATCATCTACTATGAATAATCTGGGAACTAAAAAGCTTCCCCCACTTACTATGGGTAATCTATGAACTATACAATATCCTTCCCCACCTACTATGAGTAATCTAGGAACTATACAACACTCTCCCCCACCCACAATGGGTAATCTAGGAACTATACAACATCCTTCCCCACCTACTATGGGTAATCTAGGAACTATAAAACATCCTTCCTCGCCTACTACGGGAAATCAATACAACATCCTTCCCCAACTACTATGATTAATTTAGCAGCTACAAAACATACTTCCCACCTACTGTGGATAATCTAGGAACTACACAGCATCATCCCCTACCTACTACAGGTAATCTAGGAACTACACAACATCCTTCCTCACCTATTATGGGAAATCTATGAACTATACAACATCCTCCCCCACCCACTATGGGTAATCTAGGACTAGACAACATCCTTCCCCAGCTACTACAGGCAATCTAGGAAATATACATCATTATCCCTCACCTACTACAGATAATATGGGAACTACAATGTACCCCTCACCACCTACTGACAATCTCAGATAATATGGGAACTATAAGACATCCCCCATCACCTACTATGGTTAATCTGGGAACTATATAACATCCTTCCCCATGTACTATGGGTAATCTAGGAACTATACATCTTCCCCCACCTAATTTGGGTAATCTAGAACATATACACATCCTCCCCCACCTACTATGGGTAATCTAGAAACTATACACATCCTCTCCCATCTACCATAGTCTGGAAACTACAGAGCATCCCCCGCACCACTTACTATAGGTAATCTAGGAACTTTACAGCATACTCCTCTACCTACTATGGGTAATCTAGGAACTATACAACATCCTCCCTACCTACTATGAGTAATCTGGGAACTATGCAATACCTTCTGCCACCTATTATGGGTAATCTGCAAACTACACACCATCACCCATGACTAATCTAAGATCTACTAAAATATTTGCCATGATATACTCCTGACTGTACAATAGCATGATTTAAACAGATACATTTTTTACTGCTTTTCAAATAATACTATTTAAGATAGAAGTGTATTTCCTTTCCTGTATATCTTCATACCTGATATGAGTCATCAGGTATGAATTAGTGCTATGTGCTGTAAGCATAACCTACTGTACTTAGTACCCTAACACACTTTATCTTATAACTGTATTGTATATGCTAGCTCTCACTCATTCTCTGTCATCATCCAACCTTGATTTAAACTTTAAAAGCACATGTTCAAGACAGAACCGTACTGTCATCTGTTGAAGAATGTGTTTTAATACCAATCCATTTTAAACAGGCAGCATGTGACAAAGTGAGGTTGTGCCAGCTATGCCAGAGAGAGTAGGGAAGTGCATGTGTAACATATGCCAGCATAGTTAGCTGGAGTTTTGTAAAGAATTATATGTCATTTGTATATCAAACTGATTTGTGCAGGTGCTTGTGTTGAAAACATATTTGTAAAATTGCTTGTGTTAAAAAATGTACCAACACTGGATCCCTGCTGGAAAGAAAAGAAATATACCTGTATATCAGACTGTATTGTAACTGTTGAGATGATATACTGTAAGAGAGGATACTGGAAGAGAAGAGGTTAATCTCAGTCCAGCTTACTTTGAAAACTAGTCTGAAACTAAATTACCTGGTTTAGGCCAAAAAGATTTTATCTCATGACTGCAACTACAGACAAAATGTCTGTGAGAAGCCTGGATTAGTAGTTCTGTAGGAAGATTGGAAGTGTTAAAATTGTTTTACAGCCTCCAGACGCATCTTTGCAAAGTTGTGTGTGTTTGTATTGTGACACATATGTGCACGATACTGGCTCAAGTTTTTTGTAAAGGGGGTAGTGTGGGAACCAGAGTCAGGTGACCAGATGTGATGTCATTCTATAGCCAGCACTGAAATGATATTTAGATATTCGTGAGAAATGTCATTCAGCACTCTGTTATTACAACTGACAAGACCACTCACTCACATCATCTTTTCTTGCTCTATTAAAGGACAACCACACCCACAGACTCATAAAACATGTTTATTTCATCATGGTTTGGTGTTTCCTACCTTTTAACACCACTCTGGGACTATTTGGAGATTTTTAGCTATTTTTATACACAATTTCTGACTCTAACCACATGAGGTCTGGTATCTTGAAATAATTCTGACTGTTTAGTCTGCCTTTAAGTATCCCCAGAATGCATTTTTTTGTCTCCAAAAAATTGCATCAGATCTGCAACATTTTCCCTAAAACGTCAGTGCACTGATTTTACAGGCATTCACTGCGTGTTATAGTCACCTACGTTTGGTTAAAATATTATCCTTTTTTAATGACTACTTCAAACACAAGCAGTGCAAATGCTACATAACTGAAAAGTGCATTTTATTGCTCTTTCTTCTTAGAAATGTTAACTTGATTTCTTTTATGAAGGCTGAAATCCAGTTATTCACGGTATCGCCCCTCCCCCTTCACACCTACCTTCCCTTGCTGTCAAAGAGCTAAGGGTAATTTGACCCATTAGCTGCATGCAACTGACAGCTCACAGCAGGTGACAAGACTGATGTACTGTTTTCTTGTCAGCCTTTCCTTCCTTACAGTGGGAGACTTTTTTTCCTGCACTCCTCCTGTCAAATTTAGAACCAAGCTCCATAGCACTGGGAATAATCTCTGTTTTTCAAAGCATCAAACCCCCACTTATTTTTCCTTCCTGTTTGGTTAAATAGCTAACAAATGATGCACTATAAAAACAAAATATTTCACAGACTTGCATGACAGCACCCACATGCTTTTTTAAGTGGTAATTTAAGAAAATTACAGTATTGCATACTTCTTGCAATGTGATGTAGTGTTATTGATTAACTGTGACAGACATCTGCTTCTTATGTAAAAACATGCAATTAATGTTTACGAATGGTCATTGCAAATTTATGCTCTTAGTTTTTGCAGCTGTTACTGTGCTTCTGCCTGTACTTTGTCACATATCAGTAGGGCTCTTCAGAAAAGTGAGATTATAGTTTGACATTTTTGCTAGGTTAAAAGTGGGCTGGGCAAGGCATCTCTGACATTACAATGTGGGAGGTCCACTGGTTCTTCTATACAGCATACAGATCAGGTGGGATTACATCACTTTGGGGGAGGAAATGTCCCGGTAGCTAGAGCAAGAGCTCTAGCAGATGTGACATCATAATTTCAGAGCCAGCTAGAAGTTTTTCAACTTGGTTTTCAAAGTGAAAGTAAAACAGTATGGAAAGGTAGGAAGCCTAACAGGGAAAACAGTTGAGTGGATTACTTTTTAAAGCTGCATGGATGATTTGTTAAGCCTGTATCAACAAACAGGGACTAAAAGAGACAGCAGGTTGAGCAATCTGCTTTAATATTACATTGTTGTCCTTTAAGTAAGTAGAAAACAGTAATTCTTTAGATCAGTCAGGAAAATATAGTGAGATTAGTAAAGTGTTGCTTTCTGTATCTGTGTGAATCATTCCATCTGTGTTATTTTTAATATTTCCTGTGACTGAAACTCTGGTGTTTATTGTAAATAGATATTCAGTATTTTCATGTTCTTTTATTATTTATTATTAAATATATTTAAACGTTTCATTCTGGCTGGTCTTTTATTTTAACATTTGAGAGTACTTATATTTATTTGGTGACACTGTCACCACTTCTGAAAGTCTTGCTGTTTGTTCAACATTACCACTGGTATTAGTATTAATTTCACTCAGAATAAATGGATATCCTATCCTGTTAACACGCTTAGAGTAGCTGGCTGGTGGTTGTGGAATCTGCCTTATAGCCTGGGTGGAGATGGCAGCGCTGGTAAATCTGTGCCAGCTTTCCCACGTGTGTGTGTGTGTGAGTGAAAATCAAACCTCAAGGATTGTGTTGGAACAGGGATACAGAGCACTGGTTTCTGCAGAGAGAAATGTGAAACCTTATTTGGGGCGTGGAGGAGAAAGTCCAACCCTAGGACTGGGTGTGCTCCCTGCGTGCTCCTAGGTAAAAATTGTGCTTGGTGCAGAGAGCTGCATCTGAAAACACTGTATGCATCCATTTTTGTTCTAAGTGAACGTCTCTCACCAGTGTCAGTGGTGAGGATTGAGGCTCGTTGATTACTGGCCCAGAGGAGGGATGTCACACAGCATACCAAAAAGGAACATTCAGACTGTATGTTGGCACTTTAAATTAAATAATTACACTACTGAAAAACAAACTGTTGTACTTTTTTGTAAACAACAGCATTGTAAGATGAGTAGCTGCTTGCTATCCTTGTGTGCTAAGACATGGCAAGTTCTGATTGTGAATGTATTTGATAGCAAATTTTGACATAATTTTGTAATTAATAGGCAGGATGGCTGAGTTGGGTCCTGAATATTTTAAAGAAGGTGATGATGATTTAATTTAAAATACAATAAAACAAACGTGAAGGTCAACTCAAAAACAAATGTAATTTAGTCTATGTAGTATAAAACTGTGACAATTTTTCTAACAGCACAGTTGAGAAAGGTTGAGAAAGACCTTGTTTTGCCTGAATGCTTGGAAATAGATTTAACTTTATACCTTAGTCTGTTTTCTTGTTTTGTTATTGATCAGTTAACAACTAAAAAAAAACAATGGCGCAATATAATAAAACATGCTATTGATTTACTTTATTCCTGAAATGCTTTAATTATATCAAACATATCTGCTCAGAAAACCTACACAGACTTTGTCAGCAGAGAATGACCTGTATTATATGATATACATGTGTCCAGCTTAACACATGCTGTAGCACAGACAAACTACTCCATCTGTAAATACATTTGAATTAACTATTCATGACAGTATTTCTTCTTCAGAAAGACTGTTCAATATAGAAACTACAATTTCAGTAAAGAAATACTTCATATAATTTTTCTTGAAAATTTCTATTCACACCTCATGTTCTACCTCTGTTCCCGCAAGTTTATTTTCTGAAATAAAATTCCTTTCAGTAAACAAATACTTCTTCACATTTCCCTTGAAGTCTCATACTCCCATCCCATGTTCTACCTTTGTTCCTCCACATTTATTTTCTGAAATGGGATGCCTTACTTCAACCTACCTAGTCCCTTTAGTTGTGAGAAACTGTGTATCCTTCCAGCCCTTCCTCCATACCTTTCAACATTTTTAATCAAGAATCAAGGACAAAGCCTGAAATTATGGTAGACAAAGGTCCAAACTCAGGTTTTACATACTGCTGTCATATTCAAAGGACATTGCTAGAACTACAGGTTTTGTACTTGTAGTGTACTTGTAACACTGTACGAACGTATTTATTATATCCTGTGTATTCTGCTGCATGTTTATTATCAAAGCTGTTTGTATATTTGTATGTTTTGGAGCTTTTCTCCCCAGGACTCAATTGAAAATAGGTATCTTAGCCCAATGGATCATCCTGTTAAACCAACAACAAATAAATAAATAATTTTGAATTTACGTGAATTTTCTGAGGGAATACAAAATATGAAACTCAAATGTCTTCACATTACTTGGTTTCCGCAATCTTCAATGATTTATCAGGAAAACACAAATCTTACAAGGAATAGACCAAAAATATGAGACAAAATCAGAGATATTCTGTGAAATCAGGAACAGCTGAGAGCTATGCTTTCCTCTCCTTTCATGGTCAAAATTGTGTCATGATAAGTAACCTTTCTTGGCCTGGCTAATGTATGTAACCCATGCATCACCATAGATTATGCCTTGTCTACTAACTTCATCCTATGACACTGCCCAGATGAGGTCATCTGAAGTACATGCATTATTACAGACAACAATACCCATACTGTCTGTGTAGATGGGTGGTTGGGCAACAGTCTTACTTAAGCTTTTCTTGCCTACTGTTGGGATCTCTTAATTCCTTCCTTTTGTTTTCATTACTCCTATAGCTATTCTTATATTAACCTGGTAGATAACACTTAACACAGAAGATTAAAACTATAAGCTATTAACAATCTGTTTCCTGTAGTCCAGGGTTTGATTCTCTCCTGTGTCACATTCCTCCTGTGTGACTATGTGCTGAGGCAATTTGGAGACTGGCTACAGGCTCTTAGGTTCATAGGTTCATACTAGGCTATCTGCCCTGGGGCAATTATAAGCCTAGCCCGATTTTGTTTGGCTTACGCCACCCCTTGATTTGAGTATACTGTGCCTCTGTCTAATAGTGACAAGGAAGTAATCCCCGGAACATACTTACGATCCCCCATCCACTCATCAAGATTCTTCTTGAAGAGATTCATTGAGGTGCTCTGCCTAACATGAATTGGAATTCTATTGCAGAGCGAAGGGAGCCTCTGGGTTATGAATCTGTCCCTCCAGCAAGTCCTATTTATTTCTGTGCTGAGGTTCAAGTCCCTCGAGCGTGTGGCTCTAAGGGATTTAGATTTACTGAGGTGGAGCATGTCCATTAATTCTGGATTGGACATAGCTTTATATGTCAGGCATAGATCGCCTCGAAGTAGGCGGTATGCAACTGAGTAGAGCTGGAGTTTTTTTAACAGAGCAGCATATGGCATCTGTTTGAGTCCCTTGATCCTCTTGGTGAGGTACTTTTGGGGTCTTTCTAATTGCAGCAGGTGTCGGGTAAGGTACATCCCAAAAGGGGCATTGTATTCTATGAAGGGCCTGATGAGGGATGAATAAAGGGTCTTCAGTGGTCTCCATTATCATAAGCCTAGTAACTACCTATGAACTTTGGTAAGTTGCTTCTCCTCCCCTCTTCTACACATACAATATCTGCTAAATATATTTGTCCCATCTGTAAATCAACTATTGTTACAACTCACAATAAACATATTAATGATGTCTCTTATGCTATACAGACAGCTTGAAAAAGAAAAACAGATGAAGCAGCAGCAGCTGAGACCTTCTAGAAATATAACACATCATCTCAGTTAAGCTATCAGGGTCAATTTTCTGCCTGAAAATACTTAAAACAATATTGGGAAGAAAAAAGCTATCAAGGCCAACTATAACAAAAGTAAAAACCCAAAACAAGTGAAAGGCTAAAGGAAAAGAAATAAAGTTCATTTAACTGAATCTGTATTATCTGTTCTGTGCAGGAACAAAAGTAGAACATATTCTGATCTTGCTGCTCAGGTCAGACCTGACTTATTACGTATGTTGCATAGAGAAACAAATAAATATTACAGCAGGCTATATCTGTGTAGTCTTTTTGCACTGAACTTGGAAAATGTTGGTGTTCCTGCCACTAGGGGCCAACACAAACAGCCAGATAACACACATGCCTTTATATTTAATCTAATAACCTACTTTGCAAAGATATGCTCTAGGTGGATTGGACACTCTAAATTGGCCCTAGAAGTGAGTGTGTGTATGCGTGAGCCTTCCATTGAAGGTTGGGAGCTGGGCTGGCAACTCAACACCGTACAACTCTACTGCCAATCATGAGCGGACAGGTGATCCGCTGTGGTGACCCATAACCGGGAAAAGCCAAAAGAAGAAGAAATAGCCATTTTAAAAAGGGACAACTGCATACTACCTTGTAGTTAGCTGCATGCACTTAACTTTCTAGTATTTTTAATTTTTTTTGTTAACTGAACTTAGCTATTCTTTTCAGCCACAACTCATGTCACAATTACAAAAGGTAAATGCAACACACATGTACCCAACCAACCAGCAAAATTTTGACAGGAAATCAGAATACCTGCAGAAAATTCATACAGAATCCTGGAACAATAAAGCAGAGCTCCCAACCATCATATGACCATGCAGCAAAGTAATCGTAGTGTAAACTCATTATGGTTACTGTAGGTATCATATATACTAGCCAAAAACCTTATTCACCACTTACAACCCTGCTTTTGTTGATGTAGTTGACAGTCTCCAATTACCACTGCTGTCTGAGACGGCCACTTCAAATTCTGGAGTTAACTTACATACCGGAGTCTCCAGTTACCATACTGAGTCTGTTTTGGAGATTCTATCACCTCCATATGAAATGCTTCAGTAGTTATATAGCTCACTGGATCTGGGTCAAACAACCTGTGTTTTAGAGCAGTTTTAACTGTTATGGTCTGCCTCTGGTTATTTCTGATGTTACACATAGATCATTAGTATGCCAGGATACAGAAGGTAGCCATTAAGTGCTGTGACTGCCTTCTGACTGTTCTAGAACTTTCTAACATTTTCAGCTTCAGCTACATTCGGTTTAACAGATTGATTGCTTCAGTGTTGCACAGCATCAAAAATAATGTGAGCAATCTACTCAGACAGCACTGCCTACAACTGTTAATAAGTGACAAAAGAAGAGGAGAGGCTAAAGCTCAGTAGCAATCCACATCTGGTTTTGGATCAGGTTTCTCCTCCCTTCTTCGGTCCAGTGGCCTGCATGCTTATGATGGTCTTAGCCCTGCCCTGCTGGACTGCATCTCCAATCAGATTTTCCACAGATGCTTAGAACCAACTGAAAAATAACTGTTTCAGGACACACCCCAAAGGTCATCTACCCAGGTACTCTTGCAATCCTGTCTATTCAGTTCTGCATATAAATCTAAACTAAGGACTTGAATGACAGAAATCATCAGTATTACTCTGAGTTTTGCATTGTTTAACTAGCATGTTGTAACCAGCACAAGGACTGCATTATAGGTAACAGGCCTAAGCCATATGAGGTTAGACTCAGGGGTATGACAGGCTCCATACATAGAACCTGCACATCATACAACATACATGTACCAAAGCCTAAGCACCACAATATACTGCATACAGCATACATGTTTGCCACAGCAACATGATGCCTCCTTTCCTAGTTAAAGCATTGTGCCCTCAAACATACATTTGTCAGGTGGGATTGGATGTATCCCCCAAGTGGCTATGTCACCTAGAGCCCCTGCACTGCTCCTAAATATCTAGCTGTCCTTCCACTTCCAGGTCTGCACATGCATACTCAGCATTTACTCTGTGCACATATACAACACTAACCTCACACATGCAAATGAGAACATAACAAGCGGCATAATGAAATAATTCCTAAATCATGTACTTAAGGTACTGATAAGCACAGTGTAACTGCACAACACTATAAGTGCTACACTAAGCACTGGGAAGCTGCCAACAAGGAGGAAAATAGGAGGGTGGATCTCATTAACACATTACTACTGCTTCTGGAGATGTGAAAAGGGGGCTGCAGGTGGGTGATCTGTTCTACACATCAAAGTTATCACAAAGGGGTGTGGGAGCATGGAATCTGATGTGTTCTATGAATTGTTTTAATCAGCATAAGTTTAAAATGACAACTTATAAATGTGTGAGATGGAATGAAGGGCTATTACAAACATAATTTCGTAATGAAACATGAGTGAGTGGGGGGACTGCCTACCGCTTATGCAACACTATGCTCTTGTTACAATAGCCTATCTAAACATCGTAGTAATGGAGCCAGCCAGAACGTATAGTAAGGACAATATGTCATCAGAAAGAGCCCATGGCTGGACCCTGGTAAATCCTAGCTACACAGAAAATGCTACTATGCAGCAAGGGTCTATGTTCGTGCATCGAAAAAACATTACAGAGAAAGGCTACTAATCAAACAGTAAACAACAAAAGTTTAACATTCTGAACATACTTAACAATGAAAATTAATACATCCAATGGCCATAGTTGGACAACAATCAGGAGTATCATGATGTACAAGGTAAGCAAAGGGAACTTTTTAAAATTTTCCCTATTCCCCACTGTAGTGCTGGAACTGGTATATATAGTTGGGGAGGGGGCGAAGACATACAGAAAAGACATTCTTTATCCATCCCAAGCACAGTCTTTACTGCAATTCAATATCAGTTATGCCTGCTTCTCCTCCAGTGCTGCAATCTACTATTTATCCGAAAACCTCTTCTTGAGTTGAACTGTGTCCAGTAACTACTAGACAGCCTTAGACAGAAGGAAATAATGCATTTGTAATATTTACAAGCTTGCCTATTTTCTACTACCTGTTCTCAGAAAGGATGCGTCTGTGAACCACTTGAATTGTAAAGCCAAAAAAAAAACCAAAAGCAGCTCAAAGGAGAACACAAAGGCATTGTATTCTACTCAACTTAATAAAATATCAAATACAATGACAGTCTTTCACACAGTTGTGTGCCACTTCTGTCCATGAATATATCTGCCCTGCAGTGCTTGTTATATATATGGGGATATACATTTAATGCTGATAAGCTAGCTACCATGAATTACATGTCACTTGACCCACAGCCTGCCAAAACCCCCAGTGAGCATCTCATAATTCAGAAAAAAAAGCTTAACATTTGGCATTCTTGAAATCACATCTTCATCTACAGATAATGGGTCCCTCTTTTGCTCACTTTGTTCAAATCTTAGCAACACAAATGCAAATCTTGTTTTTCGTTAAAACAGTGACTATATCATTCTCCTATCCTGGTGGCTTTAATTACTTTTTAATGAAACCTAAGTCCTCCATTCTCTTCCACTCCTGCTCAGCTTTACTTCAGACAGCTACTGCCATGTTCCGAGCAGTATGAATCACCAGCACCACATCAGGTTTTATTTGTGTATGACCTTCTCCAGGCGAGATTCCTAATCTTGTCAGCACAGCATAGCTGCCAACCATCCCTGATTTTGCAGAATCTTCCTGATTTGGCCGGATATGTTTTATCTGTTCCTTGTAAAGCTTGTGTTTTTACAGCAAATCACTGACAACTATGGTCACTAATACCATGTGTGTTTTACACTTTATAGCTTCCAGAAAACCCATCCTAATGCAAAACTTGTTTTCTAGCTACTTAACCTGTCCTGGAGTTTGGGCCTTAGCCTTCCCATTATTTTTTGGCTTTGTCAATGATTCTTGTGCGAAGAGGATGAAAGCTATGCAGTACACTCATGCAGGATATAATTACTATGGTTCTGCACAGTAACTAAGCAGCTTATGCGGCTCAACAAGTAGCAAGCTCCCCTTTGGTGCTGGAAGACGAGAAGGCTGTGGGTTCTTCCCCACCCAACTGATTGGACTAATTTTTCATTACAGGCACTGTAGTACAGCATTAGTGAATGCTGCACTCCTGAGTGAGCTATCCTTTGAATGAGACATTAAACTGAGGTCCCATCTGCTTGAGTTGGTGGGATCTAAAGACTTAAACCTTGCCTTTGAGATAAATAGAATTGCTGGAAACACAGGTATCACAGAGACTACCCCTTCTCTGGAAAAGGCTCTCCATATATGTGAAGAAGAGTTCCTCCCTAATCCAATTCAAGTTTAACTTAGACAGGTATATGGGGAACAGGAAACCCATCCCTGGTTTGGCACCTATGTCTCTGATGGAATTAGGCAGCCTGTAAATGGTTCATCTCCCAGGCACCTGCTTCTAATTGATTCATCATCCAAGCCCTTCCTTACACTTATCAAGGGTACCAAAACTTGTCAGAGATTTGGGATGCATGGCTAGACTTAAAAAGGCCCTAGTGGTTGTTAGCCTGGTACCCACCTATGAACCCATGGAGCTCAGGTGGATGTAAAAGATCCCACAGCATTTATTGAAAAGAGTAGGGAAATTTCTGTGACATCCTGACCAAATTTGTCCTAGATAGTATAAATACCATCTCTGGTCTCCCCAAAAAAGAGGCCAGTAGCCTAGTGGGACTAACCTGATCAACAAAGACTGGATAAACAGACAGATACACAGAGACCCATTCTCTTTACATGTATTCTTTAGCTTCATACTGCGAGTGTTTTCCAACTCCTAGAACTTTACATATTGCTCAAGATCTTTAGTGTCAGATGGCACTAGTGTACTCCCTCACTCAGCTTTGTTTAACTGCTATTTTCTGCATCTGCATCTCAGTATTATCATGTGTTTAGAATGTTTATAATTTCTTCATAGTGGTGAACTTTCAGTCTGTTGAAGTGACGCTGTGGGACTGCTAAGCCCTATTTACAATCTACACACATACACATTGGCATTCTTGTCACTTAAGGCATGCTGTTGTATTTGGTAACACTGCTGGAAAATTCCAGCCTCTGTTTCTAAGTGCACATGTAGACCAGAGAAAGAGAATGTCAGCTCTGTTGCTATTCTGTCAGATTCCAGCACTTTAGCACTGAGCATTTAAATGGCTGCATGTTTCTGGGCAGGGATTTTGCATGCATGTTTTCATTTAAGTGAAGGCAGTGAGTCGAGAACACAACACTTTCTTGCTGCTTCTGTATTGTTGTAGTGTTTTTTTTAGATTTTGTTATGCCATCTGATTATCATCTGTTGCAGATCTCATTTGTAAACACTGTGATCCTCTACGTAAGTAATTTCTTGACAATGGAAATATACTGCTTTTTGCAGTTTCTGTTAAGTTTGTTCTAAAATTTTGCTCAGACACCCAGATGCAGGTTTTGCCTTTCTGTTAGAGAATCAGGCTCAGATTTAAACTACACTTCACATGTTTGTGGATTAGATTTTTTTTTTGGGGCTTATAGTCCATTTCATTTAGAATAATTATGGACTTGGTCTTTCTAATTAAGAGTTATGAAATGCAAATTCTGTTCTATAAGGTTCAGACTGGAAATTAAATCATGAAGCTTGGCATTTTAGTTAGTAACTACGTTATTCCACTTGTTTTGTTTTCTTTAAGTCCAAGTCTACTGTAATTACTGCAACCATTGTATTGTGTTGAGTGACTCCATGACCAGTAGACTGGCTTAACCCCTTCCCCCCAGACTACGGATGGAATGGATATGCTGAAGGTTGTCTCTAACCAAGGAACCATCAGCTGTTCCCTCCTCCTCTATAGCAGCTTGCACCTTGTTGAGCAACTGAGGGATTTTCTCCAGACCTAATCCCTCAGCGTGATGATAAGATTACCTCTAGTTGGGCAGGCTGTGACGTATGCCTTGAGAATGTGCAACTCCTTGGGCCCACAGGATTGCATTGCTTTCCTCCGTCTCTCCCTCCTCTCCTACCTTAGGCACTTCCTTCCACTTCAGCTCAGTGTAGGACCACCTCTCATACTCCGTCTCTTTTCAGGCTAGACAAGCGCATCATACCCCTTTGTCATCAAGCACCCCTGCCACTAATCAACCTCAGGTCACCTCTATGCTACTAATGAGGTAGAAGACTGATTAGAAGCTGGGTGTCATGTTTATAGGTAAACATTTCAGACTTTAGTTCAAATGATGCAAGCACTCTGGCTTGTCCCATACTAATAGATTATACGTTTTGCTTACAATACCTTCCAAGCCTTTAGCTGCCAAGGAACAGATCTTTAGAACACCTGTAATGCTCATGATGTATCAAACAGGAGTCCAAATGCTTAGTATGGGGTTAAGGTTAATTTACACTGATTAGGCTAACTTAATAAAGGGATTGTATCCAGATATAGGGATGTTGCTGTTCCACTTTACTCAGCCCTCATTAGGTAAATCACTGAATATAACACCCCCTTTGGCATGCATCTGTCCAGACCACAAGCAACAACTGGAATGCCCACAGAGATACCTTACTAAAAGGATACAAGGCCTAAACAACATGTCCAACATGGGTTGACTCAAAGCCCTGTCATTCTACTTTGTATCTTACAGACTGCTAGGAGTGGACCTATGTCTGGCATACAAGGCATCCTCCGACCAATTACTGATGGATTTACATCAGAAAGGCAGATGGCATCATATATACCCAGCCTAGGGATCAAATCCTCTTCTGCTACATTAACAGAGTGGTCTGGAGGGACATGGATATCTCACACAAGATACTGCTGCTCTGGAACAGACTCCCCATCCACATAAAACAAAGTTCATCCCTGTGGATATTCAAATGCAACTTGGATCTGTGCATGGCAAACAGAAAATGTTCTTCAGAACTGCTTCCATACTACTAGTGGACAGAAACAGCTCCTAAATGCTTTATTCCATGCATGGGATCTTTCAAATTGTCTACAGTATGGTCACAGTTATTATCATTAGGGGTAATATATAATTATTGACCATGGGATAGGTAAGGCCAGTCCCTAATTGAAAGGGGTAGATTAATTCAAACACAAAAAGGGAAACTAGCTAGGCTTAAAGTGAATCTATAATGCATGCTATGTATATATTTTAAAAAGAAGGGTGTTATTAATGGGCATATTAGCTTTAATGCCAGTAAGCTAGCTATAGTGACTTGCACGCCATGTGATATACTGTTTATCTTGAGAGTTCTGAGCTCAAATACAGATCTCTTGGAGGTTAGACCACATATCTATGCCTGTGTGTTATTTCTTAAGTCTCTTGAACTGTTATTAACAAACATACATGTATATTGCATGAAAATAATATTGGAAACGTTATGTTTTTCTTTTCTATTATTGCATGCGTTTCCATGTCACATTTAAAAAAAGGATATGTTTAACAAAGGTAAGTCAAAATCATCTTGAAATATCAGTGTTTGTCCTGTTAACTTTAAACTTGTCACACATCCATTTTTATGGTGCTTCACTTACACTAAAACAGTGAGCACAGATTAGTCAAACACTGGTGGCATGTTTTGATCCACAGGTCATCATCATCATCAACCCCATTTGTCCCATTTTCTACATGGGGTTGGGGTGTTGTTTCAACTGTCGCCATCTCTCTATATTAAGATCCACTCTCCTGCCTTCTTCAACACTCTTGCTTGACTGTCACAGGTCTTCTCTCACACAATCCATACACCTCTTTGCTGGATGCCCTAATTTCCTCTTACCTTCTTCCTGTCAGTCCCAAATTTTCTTTACCAGATTGTCTTCTATACCCAAACCACCATAATCTGTTCTCTTTCACCTTTTCTGCAATTGGAGCTACTTTGGCTTCTGGTCTTATGTCCTCATTTTTTCGCCTGTCCCATAGGATGCATCCTACCACCCATCTTAGGCACTTCATCTACATCACCTCTGCCTTCTTCAACTTCTCTGCCTTTACTGCCCAGGTTTCAATACCACAGAGTAGTAGTACTGGTCAGACTACTGTTTTGTGCACCTTCCTTTTCATCTTCTTTTGCATTCCTCTGTCACACACTACCCCTGATGCTCAGTGTCAGTTGGCTGTAGCCCCTCTGATTCTAACTTTGACCTTTTCATTCAGACTTCCCTTGTCCTCAACCACCCCTCCCAGATACTACAAGCTGTTAACTTGTTCCACTATTTTCCCTTCTATCTCAATTCTCACCTTCTTCTGATTTCTCCTATTTGCTGCTATTACAAACGTCTTATATGTACTCAGTTTTATCCCTTGTGCTTTCAGTTTTGCTTCCCATTCCCTATCCTTTACTGAAGTTCTTGTTCAAAATCTGCCTGTAATGCCACATCATCTGCATACACCAACTTTGTTGATATGTCCTTTCCAACCTGTTTGCTGATGTAGTTCATCACCAGTATCAGCACCAGTAGGCTCAGAGCTGAACCGTGATGCACACCTACTCCCACTGGGAACCCCTTTGCGAGACCAAACACTATTCATGCTTGAGTCACTGAGCCCTTGTACACAGCCTGCATTAATTTTACCAATGTTGTTGGGTCTTCAGTTCACCACAGGACTGTCCAAATCAGCATTCTTGGGGCCTTGTCATACACTTTCTCCAAGTCTACAAATGCTCAGTTAGACTCTCTCCTCATTTCTAGCCTCTTCTCAAGTATTTGTCTCACTGCAAACATCAGGTCAGTTGTGCTGCATCCTGATCTGGGCCCAAAATGCTCATTTCCCATCTTACTTTCTACTACTCTGTATTTGATTATCAATCACCCTCTCCAGAACTTTCAGCAGTGTTAAAAGTTTGACACCTCTGTGCTGCCCACAGCTGTGGATGTCCCCTTTGTTCTTGAGCACTGGCACTAGTATGTTTACTTTCTAGTAATCTGGGATACACCTTTCTCTCCACACTGCTATGAGTACCCTCAGGAGCCATTTCTCCCCTATCAAACACAGCCTCTTTATCATATTTGCTGTGATCTCATCAGAGCTGCTACTTCCCTGACTTCATTTTCTTTAGTGTTGTTCTTACTTCTTCTATCATGGGCTCCTCCTCTTCTCTTATTGCAGGCTGTGTCTAATACAATACAGCTTCTGTGGGGTTTTCTTCATCCAGAAGCTGCTGGAAGTACTCCTTCCATCTGGCTATGTGGACTGGTGAGTAGGTTTTTGTTGGCATATCTTATAATGGTATCTATCTTCTTTATCTTTCTGTCTTTGCCTTGCAACCTGACAATGTTTCTTTGTGTCACCTACTGACTCACTTTCCCGAAGCTGGTAGAGTGCCTCAGATGTCTTGCTCTTTGCTATTGCAACTCCTCTCTTTGTTAACTAACCAGTATTCCTTCCTAGCCTAGTCTGCCTTTTCTATCTCCCACTTTTTCCTGTACTCCTCCTTTCTTTTGATGACTTCCTGGACTTCTGCATTCTGCCACCAGCTTAACTTTATTTCTAAATCTGGCTCACCCTCATATCTGTTCTGTAGCTCTTGCGCATGCTGTTTTGAGTCACTACCATTTTTCTTCAACTCTACCTATTTCCATTTCTTCTTGATCACATCAATGCTAGAGCCCTGACTAATGCATTGAACTGTTGTGCTTTCTCTCCAGTCAACTTCCAGGTCTTCAGCCTGGTCTCTGCTTTCCTTATAGCCTTTTCTGACCACTGCTTGTAACTGATTGTGGCAAAAAGTGATTTGTGCTGTGGGCCAACTGTTTCAATGGGGATGACTTTGCAATTGATGATTCTATCCCACTGCCCTTTTCTTATTAGGAGGAAGTCTACCTGAGTTACAGGTTGGCCACTCTTGTATGTGATCTTGTGTCTCTTTCTGACGTGTATGTTGGTTACCATCAAATCATTTGCCAGACAGAAATTTAGAATGGTCTCTCCTTCTTTATTCCTCTTGCCCCTACCTTAGGTAGCCCTCATATCTGTCTGTCCCAATATGCACATTCAAGTTACCATTTTTAATACCAATTCATGTTGTCCTCAGGTTATCATGTTGAACACTTATCCTCACTTTTTCCACAGCACGGTTGTCAGGCACTGACAAAGATTATGAATACTGCCCCATCATTAGGCTAGAGTCTGACTGCCATGACAGCCTGTCACTAGTTCTAATGACATCTGCCACTGTCTTTGAAGCCTTTCCCTTATAACAGTTCCCCCACCACATCATCTTATTTTATTTATTTATTTATTTATTTTACATTTGTTGACCGGGAGAATCCGACTGGATATATGTCCATTTTCAGCGGAGGCCCGGGGAGAAAAGCTCCACATATAGAGTAAAATTACATACAGGGTAAGATAGGTACATATTAATACATATTGTAATAACCAACATAACACAAGATGTCAACCCTCCTTCTTACTGTTCTGTCTACTTCCAATCTGCACCTTCTCAGTGAACCTACAACTAATGTGGCAATTCTTAATTCACATGTGGCAAGCTGATTTGTTTTATGCTTTCACTGAACAGAACTAACCCAGGTAACCCAAGCTGAGCAACTGATCACTGGCCAACCAGTAGCTTATTGACCCAGGGCTGCACCGTCTGTCATCTGCGTTCACTTATCTTGAAGATAATGTGCACCACAGTAGATGCCCAAAATGCATGGTATATACAAGTCATCTCCCATTGAGCACCGTGTAGAGTTTGTGCTGCTGCCCACAGCTCCATTCGTATTGGAGAGTTTGAGATGGAAATACTCAGCATGTTCTTCAGTGGTGCAATACCAAAGAAAGTACAGTTGTGTACACTTACCATAAATGTAGATGTTCGAGTGTATTCACTGTTGCAGTCATCACACTTGGTTTATCTCCCTGCAGGTAGCCCTCAGTCAGCCTAAATACCAGAGTCTTCGGATTTCTGTGTCAGATGCTGTCGGTTCTTCCATGATGTCAGGTTGTCAGGGGTATAAAACAGGCAGCCGACACCACTACACCTGTTTTTCTTGCCCCAGATGTCAGGAGCCCCCCAAATAGGAAGCTAGTATATGGTGTGGAATACCACCAGTAAAAAGTAAATACCCCTGCCATAAAAAATGGACATATAGAAAATAGGTAGAAAGGAGAGAGAAAAAACAGGGGGCTGGAGGGAGGGAAACCAGGACTGCAACAGTGAATATACTTGAACATCTACATTTATGGTAAGTGTACACAACTGTACTATGTTCTTTGTGTTTCACTGTTGCAGGCATCACACATGGGTTGATTCCCAAAGCTGAGGAAGGGTGGAGGCATTAAAGAGGAGTTAGGGCTGGCTAGCAGGCCTTGTAAGACTGCTGTAGTAAATCCAGCTCTGGATTTAGAAAAAATAGATAAGTGGTAATGCTTGGTGAAGGTGAGCACAGAACTCCAGGTTGCAGCTTCCAGAAAGTCCCTGGTAGGGACTCCCCTGAGAAATGCTGTAGAGGTGGAAGTAGCCCTAGTGGAATGTGTTCTCATCCCCTGTGGGGTAGGTTTTCCATGGTGCTTGTAGCAGAAATGGATGCAGTGTGCTATCCATTTGGAAATGATTTGCTTTGAAATGGCCTTGCCCTCTGCCCCTGTAGCAAAGCTGACTAGCAGTTGGTCAGATTTTCTGAAAGGTTTAGTCCTCTCAAGGTAGAACCTGAGCTGTCTGTGCACGTCCAAGGTGCGCAGGGTCCTCTCCCATTTATTTTGAGGATTAGGGAAAACCTGTCAGCATGGAAAATAATGAAGGGTTCCACAGCCATTAATGCCTGTAACTCAGACACTCTTCTAACTGAGGTTATGGCTAAATGCAAGGCTGTTTTCCAAGAAAGGAAATTTAACTCTGCTGAAGCTGCAGGTTCAAAAGGGGAGATTGTGAGCTTTTCCAGTACAAAGTTAAGGACCCAGGCAGGGATGGGTGCTCTCCTAGGGGGTCTTAAGTTGTTAGCCCCTCTCAGAAACTGTTTGATGAGAGGGTGAGAGAATAGAGGTGGCTCAGTATTAAAATGAGCTTAGATGGCAGAGGCATGAATCTTAATGGAGGAGAAGGATAGGCCTCTGTGGAGTAGCTCTGCTAGGTAATCAAGGCTTTGAGGTAAGAAGGGCACAGCTGTATCCTTTCCTTGAGACTGACTCCAAGAGAAATATCTTTTCCACTTTTCAGCATAGGATTTTCTAGTACTAGGCCTTCTGGCCTCAAGAATGATGTCCAGCAGCTGCTTGCTTAGGGTTGCTGGTGGAGTATCAGGGGATAAGCCAGGCTGTAAGGTTAAGGGTTTGCAGCTGTGGATGCAAAATTTGTCTCTCCTGCTGAGATAGCAGGGAAGGAGTCTGATGAAGGTGCCAGGGTGGCACTGTTGTCAGACTGCGTAAGAGTGGGTACCAGTGCTGGAGTGGCCAATCTGGGGCAATATGAATTGCCCTTGGGCTGTCCTGTCTGATCTTAAGTAGTACCTTTGAGAGGAGTGACAGAGTGGGAAAGGCATAAATTGAGAGGTTTTCCCATTTGAAGGATAAGGCATCCACTTTCCAGGCCCTGCCTTGAGGGTTCCCGGTGCAAAATTTGCTGGTCTGGTGGTTCTTGAGGGAGGCAAAGAGTTCCACCTCCGGTATCCCCCACACCTCTGGATTAGAAGGTTGAAGGTGTTGGGCTCCAATTTCCACTCATGTGGCAGGAAATTTCCGCTTAAGTCGTCTGCCAGTGTATTCTGTTTGCTTGGCAGGAACTGAGCTTGCAGATGCAGTTGGTTGCTCAAGGCTGTGTTCCACAGGGCAATGGCTAACCTGCAGAGTGGGTAAGAATGGGTTCCCCCAGTTTGTTTATGTACCACATAACTGTGGTGTTGTGTCTGTTTTATTCAGCAGCTGTCCTGGAAGGATTAGGTATTTGAAGGCTGTCAGAGCATACTGTACAGCTAACATCTTTTTTTGACTGATGTGCAGGAGAATTTTCCCTGGGGTCCACTTTCACTGAATGTATTTGCCTGCCATGTGAGCCCCCCATGCACAGTCTAATGCATCTGTAGTCAGGGTTTGGGTGGCGTGGGGTTGAGGGAAAGGCAGTCCCTTGTTGTGGTTGCATGCTTCTGCCCACCAAAGGAACTCTGCCCTTAGACAAGGAATGATCGGAATGACTGTTTCCAGGTCCTGTGAATGTTGGCGCCAAAGACTTTTTAAGTACCATTGAAGTTTCCTCATATACAGTCTTACATATGGAATTAGCAGAAATCATGAGGCCATAAACCCTAGGTCTTGCAGTATTTTCCTTGCAGATAGCTGGGTTTTGGTGGCCATTTGTTTGAAGTAGTTGTTCAAATAGGCCTGTTTTTCTGGAGTGAGAAATGCCATCTGGGAAGTTGTGTTCAAGCATGCTCCCAGGAATACAATTTTTTGACAAGGCACCAGTTGTGATTTCTTTTCGTTGATGGTGTACTCCAATGAAGATAGGAGTCTTTTTACAACTGCCAGGTGTTGAAGTAGTAATTCCTGACTGTCTGCCTGAATCAAGCAATCATCCAAGTATGGGAAAATTTGGATATTTCTCTGCCTGCAGTATGCAATGGCTGGGGCTAGGCACATTGGGAATACTCTGGGTGCAGTAGATAAGCCAAAGGGAAGTGCAGAGAACTGATAGTACATAGAGCCTGCCCTGAAGTGGAGCTATCTCCTGCAAGACTCCCTTATGGGGATGTAGAGATAGGCTTCTTTTAAGTCTAGGGTGACTAGCCAGGCATCCTTGGCTAGCATAGGGAGAAGCTGTTGCAGAGTTAGCATTCTGAATTTTGGGAGCACCGGAAAGGTGTTGAGAATTGATAGATCTAGGATTGGGCACCAAGAGCCCTCTTTTCTGGGCACCAGGAGCAGTCTTGAGTAGAAACCCTGTCCCCTTTGTTCTACTGGAACAGGTTGGATGGCCCTGATATTGAGCAGGGAATGTGCTTGCTTTTGAGCCTCTGTCCACTGGTTTGGAAGAAGGTCTGGAAACCTGCTTGGGGTTGGCAGGGAATGAAAGTAGAATCTGTATCCCTGGGATACAATGTTTAGAACCCATCAGTCCTGAGTAATGGACATCCAGTTTTTGGCATGAAGGGCAAGCTTTCCTCCTAAGGGCGCAAGTAGATGGGCAGGGCTGGGAAGGATAATTGACAAGTCATTGTGAACTTTTACCATTAGGGGGTGGCTTGCCATTGTTTAGATATCTACATATCCTGAGACTGTAGTCTTGGTGGTCTGGTTCCCCTGGGTTTGGACTGTGAAGGCCTGGAAGGGGATGGAAAGGACCAGTTTTTTTGTAGGCCAATGCCTACTGAATCTAGGTGGCTGCACTTGTAAGAATTCTTCAACAGTTTGTACAGATTTAGCTTTTTCTTCCATCTTTTTAAGAACCTTTTCTGCTTTGGTGCCAAACAAATGGTCCTGATTTAAAGGAGCGTCTAGTAATTTTGATTTGACATGGTCTGGCAAGGTTTTTCCTTCAACCAAGCATGCCTTCTCAGTACAGATCCAGTGACTGCAGCCCTGCAAGATGCTTCTAGGGCATCAATGTCACACTGCAAAGTATGGTTTCTACCTTGGTTTGCAGAATGCATTAACTCTTGTAAATCTTTATTTTCTGCACAATCTGGAAGTAACACCATTTTTGTTTAATTTGTTCCATAATATGTTGCTGATAATTAAACATATGAAACTGGCAATTCAATGCCCTTATGGAAAGAGTTGCAGAGGTATATACCTTCTTACCCCATCTGTCTAAAGCTCTAGAAACCCTGTCTGAAGGAGTAGTGTTTGTGGCTGTAGTAGCCTTAATACCTTTAGGCACCTGGGAAATGGTCTCTGGATCTGCAGTAGGATTCTTAAAGAGAAATTTGTGAGAATCAGGTACTCCGTAGTACCTGTCAGATTTTCTAGGGGCCACTGGTAAAGTGTCTGGAGTAAGACTGGATTCCATAAAGACATCATCTACAACATCCAGGACAGGGGGTATAGCTAGGGGCCTGTGCTGAGGCAACTCTAAAAATTCTCCGAGTCTCTTTTTGGACTGAGGATAATCCTGGCATTCCCAGCAGAAATGCTCTCTTAAAGTATGCAATGTTTCACCATAAGAAAAATCCTCTGGGGGGGAGGCAGAGGGAATAGATTTCTCAGCATCTGAATCCTCAAAGGTAGATAAGGGTATGTCCTGGTAACTGGAAGGGTCAGAGTCAGCAGACTTCTGGTTTGTAGAATCAGAAAGAAACTCAATTCTTGGTCACTTAGCAGGGGAAGGCTGGCTTCCCCTAATTTGGGTAATAAGGTCTTCAGCCATTCTAAACATTTGTTTATGAGGCATGGGAGCTTGAGCATGCACTTTGGTCTTCAGTTTTCTAGGTGTAGTGCGTACTCTGGGCCTGAGAAACTCAGTAGTTTTAGCTAAAAAAGAAGTTGCTGGTTTAATGCGAATATTGGTAGGTCAGAATACACCCTCAGAAGCTGGTGCCTGCACAGCGGCTCTGGACCCATCCAAGGTAGAGACATCCGCAGGTTCCATAGTCAAAAAAGCATCTTGCAGCATACCGCACTCCGAATGGATTTCAACAGAGGCCTGCGACTCTGCAGAAGTGAGCATCATGTGCTGCAAAGGCACCTTACTGAGTACCGGTGGACTGATGACTAGCTTAACGGAAGCATCGTCGGCAGTTTTTGACCTATGCGGTCTGTCTCTGTCTTTATCTTTGTGCTTTTTTGGAAGATTGGCAGTTGGATGGCTAACCCAAGCCATTTCGAAATACGGAGAATGACAGCAAAATAATTTAGTGACAAAAATAGCCTGACAACGAATGGTTCAGGCATTAAACAAGGCACGAAACCAACAGCGAGGGACGTCATAATTTGGGCCTAAACAGGTGACGCAGTAAGAATGAAAATATCTGTGATGTATTTGCTTTCCACAGGCAAGACAATTGTTAACTTTTTCTGACATCGGTTAGAGCAAGAAAAAAGAATCCCCAATGGGGTACTTAGCTTTAGAAGGCTTCGGGTTTGAAACTCGAAAATTTCAGGTAGCAGCTGACCGGCACTTGTGAACTGCTTCTGCTTCGGGCTCCTTCTCGGCAAGAAAGACTGATGTAATGGCATCGGCTGCCTGTTTTATGCCCCTGATGACCTGACATCGTGGAAGAAGTGACAGCATCCGATGCAGAAATCCCAAGACTCTGGTATTTGGGCCAACTGAGGGGTACCAGCAAGCAGATAACCCAAGTGTGATGACTGCAACAGTGAAACACGAAAAACATCAAGACATCAGAGGCACTCTAGCAGCTTCTGGAAGTGACACAAGGGATGGCACAAAGAAATTCTATCAAGTTGCAAAGCAAAGACAGAAAGATAAAGACAGTCAGATACCTTTTATAAGGGATGCCAATAGCAACCTGCTCACCAGTCCACAGGACATCAAAGTCAGATAGAAGGAGTACTTCCAACAGCTTCTGTACGAAGGATAAAACTCACAGAAACTGTACTGCCCCAGACACAGCCTACAAGGAGAGAAGAGGAGGGATCTATCCTAGAAAAAGTAAGAAGAGCACTAAGGAAAATGACACCAGGAAAAGCAGCAGGCTCAGATGGGATCACAGCAGTTATGAGCAAGACATTGGGTGAGACAGGGTGGCTCTTGAGGGTACTCGCAGCAGTATGACGGGAAAGGTGTATCCCACATGATTGGAGAATAAACATACTAGTGCCAATGTTCAAGAAAGGGGACAGTCATAGCTGTAGGCAGCACAAAGGTATCCAACTACTATCACACTGCAGGAAAGTTCTGGAGAGAGTGATTGATAAACGAAGACGCAGTAGTAGAAAGTAAGATGGAAAATGAGCAGTTCAGATTAGATCAGGATGCAGGAAAACCAATCCGATGTTTCCAAGTGAGACAGATACTTAAGAAGAAGCTATAAATGAGGAAATATTCCAACTAGCCATTCCTAGATTTGGCGAAAGTATATGACAAGGCCCCAAAAAGTTGAGTTGGGCAGTTCTGCGGTGGTTTGAGGTCCAAGAAACATTGGTAGAAGTAGTGTGAGCTATCTAAAAGGACCCAATGACTCAAGTGTGAACAGTGTTGTCTTAAATAGGGTGTGCATCAGGGTTCAGCTCTGAGCTGACTATTGCTCATACTGGTGATGGACTGCATTAGCAAACTGGTCAGAGGGGACAGAGCAATAAAGTTGCTGTATGCAGATGATGTGGCATTACAGGCAGAATGAGCAAGAATCATGCCTCTCAACTTGTACAGACTTTCACATAATGTCCACATTTTTGCTTCATATTTTTGGTCTTTTCCTCATAAAATTTGTGTTTTTTCCAGCAAATTTTTGAGAGTTAGAGGCACTAAATAATACTAAATAATGACAGACATTTGAGTTTTAGACTCCACATCTTTCCAAAAATACATAATAATGCAAAACCTGTTATTCTATGGAGTTTCTAAGTTTATAGAAGCAATTTTTTAAATCTTTCCCTATTTTTGGCCTTTGTCCCCCCATTATTTCTGGCTTTGTCCAGACTTCTTGTGCTGAGAGGTTGAAGGGTATGGCAAGAACTTCAGCAAAGGACAGGGGAATAGAATGCAAAACTGAAGGCACAATGGATGAAAATGAGTACAGATAAAACAGTTGTAATGCCAGCAAATGGGGGAAATCAGAAGAAGGTGAAAAATTAGTTAGAAGGGAAAACAGAAGAACATGTTAACAGCTTCAAGTATCTGGGAGGAGTGATTGAGAAGGGAATTCTAAATGAGGAGGTCAAAGCTAAAATCATAGGAGCTGCAGCCAACTGGAACAGAGTGTCAGGTGTTGTGTATTACAAGAATGCTAAAGAAGCTTAAAGGTAAGGTGTACAAAACACTGGTGTGACCAGTACTGTATGGTACAGAAACTTGTGCGATAAAGACAGAGCAGATGAGGAAGCTGGAAGTGATGAAGATGAAGTGCCTGAGGCGGGTGGTAGGATGCACAATGTGGGATAGACAAAGGAATGAGGACATAAGAACAGAAGCCAAAGTAGCTCCAATTGCTGAAAAGGTCAAAGAGAACAGATTAATGTGGTTTGGCCACATGTACAGAAAAGCAGAAGAAGACTTGAGACAGACAGGAAGAAGGCAAGAGGAAATGAGGGCATCCAGCAAAGATCTGGACAAAGCCAAAAAATAATGGGGGGACAAAGTTTCAAAATAGGGACAAATTTTAAACAATGTCCTTATAAATTTAGAAAGTTGCTAGAATAAAATGTTGTGTTACCATGCATTTTCTGAGGTATATAAGGTCTGAAACTCAAATGTCTACTATTACTGAAGTAAAACCTCATTGATTTGACACAAAAATTCCAGAAAATCACAAATTTTATGAGGAACAGAACAAGAATATGAATCGAAAATCTGTACAGCTGAGAGGTACGAGTCTAACTTTAATCACTGTTATAAAACCTGTGGTACTTCGCCAACTCTTCTACCAAAATCGCCAGTTTTCAGTGGGCTTGAGCGAGACAGCACAATTTTGAGCCAAAATCAGAGCTAGTTGAGAGGTATAGCTTAAAAAATGCAGAAACGTCATCTCTAGAGACCAATGCAGCAAATGTTAATATAGCTTAATGCCACTAACCTTACCCCTCTGCCTCAAGTTTCCTGATAGATTCTGAAGGATCTTTGGAAAACAAAGCAGCAAATGGCTTCTCCTTTACTGTTGTTTTGGTCTGTAAACTAATAGAGTATATTTGGGAGACGTGATGAACAAAGCATCAAAATGCATGCCTTTGGTTAATATGCACCAATTTAGAAACATCCCTAAGTAGCACTCAAAAATAAAACATTAATTTTCAACTGATGGCAATCAATTAAATGTTACCATGCGGATCATCATGCCAAAGAGAAGGCAGACTAGCCAGAAGAGATCACTACATTTTAGAGATGGATTGTTGAGAGCTACGATTGTAGTAAGCCTTGTTGTTTCACGTATCTAGCAACAACTTGCTGTGCTCACAGCATTAAGAAAACCTCAAGATAAGGAAATAGTAAACTGTTGATCTAGCTGTTGGTAAACTGGCTTTGGTCTAAACTGTCCAAAAGGGCACATATTGTGTGAAACCATATCGCATGGTGGATTGGAGACCCTTTCAGTTAGCAGGATTAGTTCCTCTGTCTTTTATTTATTCAATTAAACTTATAACTCTGTTTCCTAGTGAAACAAATAATTTAAGGTTCAGATAACTAGAAATGACACTTGAGGATCCAACAATAGTTGGGTAATTGGTGGCACAGTGGTTAACATTGTTGCCTCACAACAAGAGGTTCTCTGGTTCAATTCTTGGCTGGGGTGCCTTCTGTGCAGAGTCTGCATGCCATCCATGTATTCATGTGGGTTTCAACAGGGTACTCCAATTTCCTCCCACATTGTAAAGACATGCATCTGGAGCATTTATCCCTGGGCCTCCTGTAAAAATAAGCTCTGTCCTAGTAGGCCTTTCCCAGTCAACAAATGTTAAATAAAATAAATAATTAATCTTATGAAGCAACTTCTGACACAAGCACTGTGCACGGGAGAAACAACTCACTGAAGCAGACAATGGAGACACTTCCAGCACGGGCTTAAAGTTATTCCACTACTGTCAAGCACCTTGCACATCTGCACTACTAAAAAGCTGCATATAGATGTAAAACACCAATATTTAACAGATTGTGTATTCACACATTTGCAGGACATCTAAACTGTTGCTGTGTTATTAAACCAAAATTCCCAAACATTAAGAAAAGGGGACAGCTTAAATAACCATGTGGTGTTAAAAGTACATTCCGTTAAGTTTAGTTTCAATATTAAACAATATCATATACCATGTCAATATTCATATAGTCATACTGCTCGCCTCACACTGAGCAGCATCAAGGAAAAAGAAAACTGGCATTCTTAATGTAACACATATCATGAAATCCAGTCTGCCACAAATAAAAAAAATGAATTCACAAAAAAAAAAAAAACAGGCAAAAGCACTGGTCGCAAAAAAAATATATATATGTATATATACACACACACACACACACACATATATATATCTATATATATAGTGAGCGAATAGCTCTACACATTACTACAAGTTAACAAACTATTGCATGGAGAGTAATGGGACTCCTTGGCAAAAAACGTGACTACATATCCTTCATGGTACCTATGAACAAATTACACTTTGTGAATACATGAACTACGGAAGGAGAAGCTTGGATCACCTTTACCCACTGATGTGAAATTATACATCACGGGAGTATGAAGACCACTATTAGTACTTGTAAGGGGGCTCACTCATAATGCTGCTGACTGTGTTCATGAGGTGAAACACCATCTTGCTCTCCTTCTCCTTACTTTCATACTTCAGCCCTCCAGAGGTTCCAAGAGTCCGACAGGCAGCCAGGCACTCCCTCACCAAGCTGATGTCATCACGCACACCCCTGCACATTGATGACATTGCAAGATATGCTAGTGATGACTGATGCTGTCAGCTGTACTTTAAAACTTTATATAAAATAAAAAAAAATCGGAAATTGAGGGGGCCACTCTGGAAATTGTGGCATCCTATTATACCCCTCAACTGTCCAGAGTCTCTCAGAATGTCCAGATTTCTGGCTCATATTTTTGGCCTGTTACTCATAAAATTTGTAGTTTTCTGGCAAATCATTGGGATGATCTGAAGATTTTGTCAGACTTCATATTCTTCAGAAAATATATGTTAAAACAAACCCTGTTACCCTAGCAACTTTCTAAGTTTATAAGAGCGATATTTAAAATATGCCCCGATTTTTGGGCCTTTATCCCCCTATTTTGTCTGACTATGTTCAGATTTCTTACCCTAAGAGATTGAGAGGTATGTACCGCATTATTTTGCCCTCAACATTGGTAAATTCTGAGGAATTTGGTATGGTTGAGAGGTATATTTGTTGCTTAATTTTACCTGGAGGCTAACACACTCAAGTGCACTAGCCGTTTAAAAGCATTTATAGCATTTACTGTCTGTTTTTTCTCTGTTTTCTGCAAAAAAATATCTTGTTTTCCCGCCTTACTGAACTAGAATAGTCCAGTCTTCAGAGTTTGCTGATCTCTGGGCTTTGGCTTGGTTCCTGTGCTATTCCGCATCCTTATTTGGATAAAGGGAAGCTTCTTTGTTCACCAGTGGGAGTGGGGAGCACTGAGCAGACTATTTGTCCCTAGAGCAGTGGTTCCAGCCAGAAAATTGTAGTCTATTGGCCATTTTGGGTCAATTCCTAGCTCTTTTCAACCCCCTGCTATAAAGCCCGCTTTAGCGCGCATTTGCGTGATTTAGCGTGGAGTTGCCCATAGAGCACCATCGGGCATCGCCGTTTAAACAAGGTTAAACTATTTCTGGCTTTGTAAAGTCTGCTCTTCAATTTTTCCCTTAGAACTTCTCTACTTGCAATCTAAACAGTCTATTCTCTATCTCAAAAGCTCAGCACTTGCTCCTAAAGCATTTTTATATAGGTAAAGTACTTATATACTAAACAAAGTACTACATTAGCCTAGAATCCCCTTGAGTACCCATTTCCCTATAGGTCCCTTCTGACTCAGTTACACAGCAAACTTTTTCACTTTTTCTAGCATGTCGAAGGGTCAGTTGCTAGCATCCTCTCCTGTTCAGCTGGTGAATCTTGGCATCTTGAGGCAATGTTACAATTGCCTCATGTACACAGACAACCCACTCCTTCTCCCACAAAACACAAATACATGTGAGAGATGCAACTATATAGCCAACTGGAGGCTGAGCACTCTCAACTCAGGACTGGCAAGACCAGACAGGAGGAGAAGGAAACCACGCACACCACAAACCCAGTTTCACATAGAACTATCACAACTGCAAAACAAACACATAAACACACAAAGACATACTCAGAGGCACTGATCAAAAATCTACCAAAACTACAGAGGCCTCCAAAGCAGACACCCAAGCAACTGCCACCTCAAGACATAAGACATGCAACACATAGCTCTCAAAGTCAGTGTGCTAAACAGTCACAGCCCTTAAGGCCAAACACAATGCCAGACACACTTGTTATAGGTGACTCCATAGTCAGACACACTGACATCCCACTCACCAGACTGAACAAGGAAAAGATCACAGTAAGCTGCCTGTCGGGCGCTAGAATCCGCCACATAACACAAGCACTCAGGTCACTCCACAGCAAGTACAAGTATGACTCAGTCATTGTCCATGCCGGTGTGAACGACCTGAGACGTACCTCCCTGGACTACATGAAGAGACATAGAGGAGCTCTCAGATTATGTAGCCCAGGCCGGTATGACCCTGACCCTGAGCAGTATCCTACCCTCACCAAGAATGATGCCACAATACAGAGACAAAATGATCAGCTTTAATAATTGGCTTAATTACTGGTGTCATTTTAAGGGGATCCAATGTCTGTCTGCCTGGGATGACATGCTTGACAAGCCACGCTGCTTCGCAAGGGACGGCTTGCACCTGTCACCCCTGGGCTTCCGAATATTGGCAAAGGCTCTTGCCACCCCCATAGTGCCTTTTTTAGGCAAGGCTCAAATGATAAACCTACCGCCCTAGAAAACAAAAATGGAAAAAAACTTAGGGTAATACTGCTCAATGCCAGAAGTCTAAACCTCAAGATGCACGCCCTCGAAGCCCTCCTCAGTATGGAGAACATCGATGTCTGTGCTGTGACTGAAACCTGGTTCAAGGCTCCTGAGAGCACCCCAGCACTGTCAGGTTATACCTCATATCATGCGTTCCGGCCCCAAAATCCAGACCGAACCACAAAAGGAGGGGGAGTATCCATATTCATAAAGGATACCCACACTTCCAGGTTAGTGGCAACGCACGAAGCATCGGAGACCATCCAGGTGCAATTAACCATAGGTAAAACTGCCCTACAGTTTGTAGCATGCTACAGACCACCCTCTCAAACTCAGGAAACCCACACAGCCTTCCTGAAGACACTGGAGAGTATGAATGTCTCTCCAAACACCATCATATTGGGTGACTTCAACTACCCAAACATAGACTGGGAACATTACTCAAGCCCCAACACCCTAGCGCAAAGGTTCCTGGAGTTCATAAACTCAAATGCTATGGAACAACTAGTCACCATTCCCACAAGAGGAGAAAATATACTAGACCTGATCATCACAAACATGGGGACAAAATGCTCCACAGCGGAAGTATATCCCTCATTGGTAAGATCAGACCATAAATTAATCTCACTGGAGATCCACATCCCGCCCCCAACCCCAGCAAAAAAGACCACAGTGAAAAACTTCTCAAAAGCAAACTTCACACTTCTTAAGACTGGAGTGGTATTCTTCAAGGCCCCTGAGCCAGTGGAAAACACAACCCACGCTGCTGAAACCCTTACAAATGCCTTCTACGAGCACCTCCAGGAATGTATGGATCAAGCAATCCCTAATAAAATCAAGACCCTTTCCACCAAAGGCAGGCGCCCGGTCTGGTGGACCCCAGCCATAAACAAACTCTATAACAAGAGGAGAAAGCTACTACATGACAGAGCAAAATCCCTAAAAGGGAAGGCATCTGTGATCAATATTAGCAAAAAACTACGATCACTCATAAAATCATTCAAGGCCAACTTTGAGAGAAAAATCACTAAAGACACAAAAGACAGTCATAAGGCCTTCTTTAGCTATGTTAGAAACCTGGGTGGAAACTCCCAGATATGCTCAGAATTAGTCCAAAATGATACAAAAATCACTGAACCCACAGACATTGCCAACATACTGGCAGACAGGTTCAGTGCAAATTCCCAAAAGGAGAAATATCTATCCCACCAGAGTCTAGCCTCCCAAACATCTCAGATGCCCAGGTGAGAGCTGCTTTCTCTAAAGCAAAAAAACACAGCATGAATGGGACCGGACGGTGTCCCCGGCTGTGTGCTACACGAACTCAATGAGGAACTAAACCCACACATAAGGCTGCTGTTTAATCTTAGCCTTACTACAGGATACGTACCCAAAGAATGGCGTATGGCAACTGTGGTCCCACTCCACAATGGCGGTGCTTCTACGGACCCTGGAAATTACCGCCCCATAAGCTTGATGAGCCTTGTCTGCAAAGCTATGGAGATGATCATAATGGAACTCATAAATAAAGACATTGGGGACCTGCAGACACTGGATCCTACCCAATTTGGCTTTGTCAAGGGCAGATCCTGCCTCTTGAACTTGGTCGACTTTTTCGAAACAGTCACTAAGGCCATTGATGAGGGTAAGGCAGTTCACACAGCCTACCTTGACCTAGCAAAAGCGTTCGACACAATACCCCACTAGGGCATCATAGAAAAGCTCACCAGCTTAGATGTAAACCCATATGTCACAAGATGGGTTGCAAACTGGCTAAAGGACAGAACCCACAGGGTTAGAGTTGCTGGTGCCATGTCAGACTCTAAGCCAGTCACGAGCGGTGTCCCACAGGGCTCAGTCCTGGGCCCCCTCTTGTTCGGCATTTATTTTTCTGAAGTGCAGGCAAACATAGGGGGATTGTGGCTGACAAAATTTGCAGATGACTGCAAACTGGGCACCATAATTGACACTCCATCAGACACAGACATCCTCCAGAGAGGTCTCATAGAAATGGATAATTGGTGCCAGAGCCATGGCCTTAAGCTAAATGCCAAAAAATGTATAGTCATACCCTTTGGGAAAAACAAGGTAACCCCTAATTACCACATAGGTGGTAATCCATTAAACACGGAAGAAGTTATCAGGGACCTGGGGACCCAAGTTGACAGTAACATCTCTTTTGACACTCACATTGCCAAAGTGGTTAGAAAGATCTTCTACATTGCCCACCTGATCATGAAGGGATTCACATCCATATCAGGAGAGGTCATTGTACCCCTGTACTCTTCACTTATCAGACCAATGATTGAGTACAACGCCCCATTTGGAATGTACCTTACCCGACACCTGCAGCAGTTGGAAAGACCCCAAAAGTTCCTCACCAAAAGGATAAAAGGGCTCAAACATATGTCATACGCTGCCCGACTGAAGAAACTCCAGCTCTATTCAGTCGCATACCGTCTGCTCAGAGGTGACCTGTGCCTGACATACAAGGCCATGTCCAACCCGGAATTAATGGACATGCTCCACCTCAAAAAATCCAAATCCACCAGAGCCACGAGAGCAAGAGACTTAAACCTCAACACGGATATAAATAGGACATGCTGGAGGGACAGATTCATCACCCAGAGACTCCCTACACTATGGAACAGAATCCCAGTCCATGTGAGGCAGAGCCCCTCACTGACTCTGTTCAAGAGAAATCTTGACGAGTAGATGGGAGATCGTAGGTTTACCCCGGGAATCATCTCTGTGTCACTGCTGGACAGAGGCACAGCAAACTAATGGGTATAGTATTCTCATCCTAAGGGGTGGTGAAAGCCACACACACTCTGGCTAGGCTTATAAATGCCCTAGGGCAGATAGCCTAGTATGAACCTATGAACCTATAGTCAAGCATGACTGTCAAAGAAGGTCAGAGAGTGGTATTGAATAGGGAGAGATGGTGACTGACACAACACTCCAACCCCATGTAGAAAATGGGGAAAAAGGTGGTTGATGATGACTTAATGATTAGCTGTCATATAGTTTTACTGCTTTAAATTACCAATTTGATGCTCAGTTGTGCCCTGCACTCTGAGGATAATATAATTATATATAATGCTGGTTTTGCAGGAGTAAAACTTGCACTATTCAGTGTTAAAAAGAATATTGAATGAAGTTTATTGACTGGTGGCTGAACATTCAGAAAACCTTTCCCACTAATATTCCCATTGCACTATTATATTATCTGCTTCATAAAATTAATTCCACTAATTTCAACTATGTAGACTACTACATTATGTTAAAAGGAATGTAGTTTCATACATCTGTTGTTCCATTTAAATAACATTTAAAATCTTAAATGCATCTTTCTTGAACAGGAAACAATTTTGCAGTTATAATTTTAATTACGTTTATTAAATAAGCATAGTACAGAGGCAGATTTTACATTTAACACCTTTTGAATTAGTTGTTGTACCCCATTCCAGTACTGAGTCTTTATTTTTTCCCCAGTTCTTTTAGGAGATCATGTCATTACTAAACATAAACATGTGATTATTAATATTGTCATGGAATACGCCTCACCTATTTTCACTAACCTTAAAAAGGCTAACCTAAATAAACTAGCAACTTGCTACAATAGTATTGCCCGTTTTGCTACTAGTAACCCTTTTAGAACACATCACTGTCATAACCTAAAACTCCTAGGCTGGCTTGAGCTACAAAACTGCCTTATGATCTCACAACTTACCATTGCCCACAAGATACTTTACCAACCTGACAACACCCCTATACTTTCTCAACTTTTAATCCCCTATAATAATCTTACCTCCCTTCGATCTTCTTCTAAACTCATGACCAAATCTGTAAAATCCTATAACTTAGCTGGTGACTCTCTATTCACCAATACTGTAGGTAGGACATGGAATCAGCTACCCACTGATATCACTCTAATCCCCTCCTTACCACTCTTCAAACAAAAAATCAAACTGCACTTCCAAAATCACTGGCTTTGCTCCTGTAGGACTCCTGACTAAGCTTCTTCATTCCCCTTCTCTACCATAACTTTTCTCTGTTTTTACTAACCAGAAATATACATTCTTCTTTTCACCCTGCTGCTCTCCTCTCATGCTCTGTCCCACTTCACCTTTTCTCTACCCTGTCCTCTTTTCCATCTCCTTCTCCTCTCCTTACTAGACCTTTGCATCTCACTCTTCTCCACCCTTGCATTTCTTCTTTAATCTCTTCATATGTCCTGTACTTATTCTTTTTTTCCAACAGTTTATCAAAAAAATTTCTAATCCTTAGCTTTTTTATTTGTGACGCTTCTAATGACCTAGTATACTTTTTATTAGCATGCCTTAGCTATTTGTTATTGTGATTCTTATTACTAAAGGTATATCCTTACTGTACTTTTATTATATGTCTCATTGTAATTGATTTATGTGAGGAGCTTTTCTCCCCGGGCCTCTACTGAAAATGGACATATATCCAGCTAGACTAGCCCGGTTAACAAATGTAAAATAAAATAAATAAATAAATAAATAAAATAAAATGTGTGTGACATGTGGAAACTTCAGTATTGTTTTTCATATCCCTACTGACATTGAAGAATTATTTTTTGTTTCTTAAAATAATAATTGTGTATTAACAGTTACTTCACTCAAGTATCTTGCTGAGTTATGTTGCTAATAGATGACCCATTGTCCTTTAACTATCCACAGACACTCAACAAATGAAGAAAAAATATACATTTTAAACAACTCAGGATACAAGGTAAAATTAAAGTAGTATCATGCCTAGAATATATAATAGTCACTACTATTCAGGAAAACAGTAAACCTATAGCAGCACTAATCTTTGTACACAGTATACTGCAAAGTTGGACTCAGATGATGACTTAATTCAGTGATGTGCTGTATTATTTAGATTGAGCCAATGTTTTTCATGTTGTTCTAGCTGCATATAACAATAAGTTATGAAAACATTTTACATGCAAAATGTATATGTATATATTTATATATATTTTTTCATTGCCAAATGAACTAAGGTTGATATATTTCCAGCCATGTAGTATATTGTCTTGGATAAAATCACAGACTTAATAATCTACTTAATAATTTGGTTAAATAAGAGGTACCACATCATTATAAATTCAGACTTCTCAAATGCGCAGGTGAAAGCTGCTCTCTCTAAAGATAAAAACACAGCATCAATGGGACTGGATGGTGTCCCCGGCTGTGTGCTACACGAGCTAAATGAGGAATTAAACACGCACATAAGGCAGCTGTTTAATCTCAGCCTTACCACATGATATGTGCCCAAGGAGTGGCGTACGGCAACTGTGGTCCCACTCCACAAAGGCGGTGCCTCTACGGACCCAGGTAATTACCGCCCCATAAGCTTAACAAGTCTAGTCTGCAAAGCTATGGAGAGGATCATAATGGAGCTCATAAACAAAGATATAGGGGACTTGCAGACATTGGACCCGACCCAGTTTGGCTTCGTCAAGGGCAGATCATGCCTTTTGAACTTGGTCGACTTCTTCGAAACAGTCACCAAGGCCATTGATGAGGGAAAGGCACTCCATACAGCCTACCTTGACCTTGCAAAGGCTTTCGACACAATACCCCACTCGGGTATTGTAGAAAACCTTACCAGCTTAAATGTAAACTCATATGTCACAAGATGGGTTGCAAACTGGCTTAAGGACAGAACCCACAGGGTTAGAGTTGCTGGCGCGATGTCAGACTCCAAGCCGGTCACAAGTGGTGTCCCACAGGGCTCGGTCCTTGGCCCCCTATTGTTCGGCATCTACTTCTCAGAAGTACAGGCCAACATGGGAGGACTTTGGCTGACAAAGTTTGCAGACGACTGCAAACTGGGCGCCATAGTGGAAAGTGCATCGGACACGGATATCCTTCAGAAGGGACTCACGGAAACAGATAGCTGGTGCCAGAGCCATGGCCTGAAGTTAAATGCCAAAAAATGTATAGTCATACCCTTCGGGAAAAACAAGGTAACCCCAAGCTACCATACAGGTGGCAATCCACTAAGCACAGAAGAGTTTATCAGGGACCTGGGGACCCAGGTTGACAGTGGCCTTTCTTTTGACACTCACATTGCTAAAGTGGTTAGAAAGACCTTCTACATTGCCCACCTGATCATGAAGGGATTCACATCCAGATCTAGTGAGGTCATTGTTCCCCTGTACTCTTCACTTATCAGACCAATAATCGAGTACAATGCCCCATTCGGGATGTATCTCACCCGACATTGCAGCAATTGGAGAGACCCCAAAATTTCCTCACCAAAAGGATAAAGGGACTCCAAAATCTATCATATTCTGCCGGTTTGAAGAAACTCCAGCTCTATTCAGTCGCATACCATCTGCTCAGAGGTGACATGTGCCTGACATACAAGGCCATGTCCAACCCAGAATTAATGGACATGCTCCACCTCAAAAAATCCAAATCCAACAAAACCACTAAAGCAAGCGACTTAAACCTTAGCACGGATATAAATAGGACGTGTTGGAGGGATAGATTTATCACTCAGAGACTCCCTATGCTGTGGAATAAAATCCCGGTCCATGTGAGGCAGAGCACCTCGCTGGGTCTGTTCAAGAGAAATCTTGACCTGTGGATGGGAGATCGTAGGTTTACCCTGGGAATCATCTCTGTGTCACTGCTGGACAGAGGCACAACAAACTAATGGGTACAGTATTTTTTCATATAAGGGGTGGCGTAAGCCACAAATCTTTGGGCTAGGCTTATAAATGCCTTAGGGCAGATAGCCTAGTATAAACCTATGAACCTATGAACCTATAAGGGTAATATATTATTATGACTGCTACTAGAAAGAGCAGGACCAGCTCGAATGTCACACTGACGGGGGAAGGGATGTGAATTAACATGTGTACCAATAATACTGTTTTACAGCACAATAAACCACTCCCATGCCTGATAAAAAGTATATATATATTTAGAAAGCTTGTGAGGAAATTATTACTCTATTTTTGTTTTACTTGGATCGCTTGTCTGTGTACTTAATAAAGGATTTTCGACTGGAAACAGACTGCCTGCCTTGCTTGGATTACTTTTGAATACTTAGTAATGCTGTACAATTATATCTTTTCTATTATTACTTTTTGTTTTGTTTTGACTTAAGACGAGTTTACGTTCGCTACTTCTACTACTATTGTCTGATCTGATTAATATATAGTGATTAACTAGAAATATATTTACTGAAAATCTTCCACACAGAGAAGTTTCTTACACTGTTTTGTAAGTAAGAAAAACTGACCCCTTCCTGTCTTACATCATGCCATGACCACAAACTCAGTTATAGGTTTTAGGTACTGATTGATGGCAATGGGGGTTGGATATTAGCTACTATCAGAAGTATTTCCCCCCTCATGTGTGGTGATTTGGGATGTACTGACACACCAACCTACAGCAAACAGATGACAGAACATGTGTAGAAGCTACAATGCCAGAAGAACAGCAGCTGTTCACACGATGGGAGGTGCTACCAAAATAACAGCAGGTGATCACATGATGAGAGGTGCTTACATAAGGTCATTCATTTTGTAATTACTGCTACAACAAGGTGCTGGACAGACATGATCCATTTTGAATATACAGTCATAGTTGTTTTGGGAGCTGAAAACAGCCGACGGCAATGGCATACGAATGTGAATGAGCAACACAGAAAAAAACAGAGAAAGAGTACAGTAGTTAATAGAGTTAAAAAGAAAAAGAAGACAAGACAAAGTACTTTCTTTTTTTTTTTTTGTTTAAGAAGCTGTGCATTGCATAACCCCTGAAGCCCTGATGATTATTCAGTAAGTAAATCCGTCTCTCCAATAGTCTTCTGGAAAGCTGCATTTACAGAGCTTGGCTCCATTGCTTACATATCAAGGACAGATGAATATGCTTACACCCACTATAAAGAGGTTTGTTTTCCTCTTAAGTGGAATCATTGGCAATGTTCAATTACTTGGAACAGTACATTTTCATCATGTCAACTCAGATAATGCTGGCAGGTAATTAATATCAACATTCATGCTTGATATTGTGTGCCAGTGCTTACTTCAGTGCAAACGAGATAATACAGATGATAAATATACTCTGATGGGAAAAATGTTTACCATGGACTCAAAAAGAAGACCTTCAGTAACACAGTGTTCCTATATCAACCTTAGTATTGGTCCAAAACTGAATTTACTTGCATACTTAGTGAAAGTCCAAGAGACTGAGTCTTGTTAACTAACATAACACTGATATAATGAACACAACTGCCTATCACATCCACATCGCTGCTGAACAAAAGCTATCACTTGCTGGATATGTAATTATCAATAAATAAAAGAACTTAATAGCAAAGCTATAAATTACTTAATTCAGCTGGGGAGTAAAACATCTGGTCAAATTGGAAAAACTATTACAAAGCTCAAAATCTGACCAGCAGCTTAAATTCACTGCAAGGGGAGAGTTCTTCTTACCGCAAGATGCAAGGAGCTTGCCATTTGCTATAACAGGTAGTTTGGATGAGTAAGACACATATTACTGTGTAGGAGACTGGGGAATCTGCCACTCTGGTGACAATAATGCTTAGAAAAATCACTGCAGTCAGTCATTTGGCAAAAAATATGCATACTTTGTCCATTCACAAAAGCTATTTTACTGAATCTCCTAGTCCAATTTAATTGTTTGAGCAGGAAGTGTTTCTGAGCAAGGACACGCTAAAGAAAGCTGATTCAAAGCATTTTAATTAGTAGAAATAACCTTCATAAATGCAGTGGTGGAAAAGCTGAGAGAACACATGGATCATAATCTTAAACTAACATTTGCCACTACAGCTGCTTACCATGTCAAAGACATATCAGTAAAGGTTATAGTTACTGCACTCAGAATAAATGATTTTGTCTGTCACTGGAACATATTACATCATACTGTGGAGGAGCCCATAATGACATAATATCTAGGGGAAATTAGCCTTTTTGTTTAAATATATAGTCAATGACAAAGTCACTGCTTTAGCATGAAGAAAATATTGCAGCAGATAATGCTGCTTGTAATCCAAATACAAAGCATAGACTTTGATGACAAACAAGGACTGCTTGGTACACACAGTCTTTGCATCTGCCCATTGTTTACATAAGACTCTGATCCTGCTTAACTCATTAACAGCTATGTGGTGAAGAATGTCTAGAGCTAGTAGCCCACACAAATCTTGCATTCTACATATATTCATGAAAAATAGACATAAAAAGCACAATATTAACAAATTACTATTTTGTGAACAATAAAAGCTATTACAACTGTACACATAGGCATGTTTACAAAAAGAAGTTTATGTACAGTATAATAGTTAATGCATTCAGTCTTTTCCATAAAAACTAGAATATATTACAATGCGCACAAACCTCAGATTATATTTTTGTAAACCTTTCACAAACTGTTATATCTTAAAAGCTGTACACCCTAGACATATATTGTTAAAACATTTTTAACCAGATATAAACTTTCACATGACAACAAGAAATTCCTCTATAAGTGTATGTTTATTGAGATATTTAAAGTAATAAATAAACATATGCTTAATTGTATAATTAGCAAAACAGATAATAAAGGATATCTCTCAAGATGTGCAACTTACAGTGCAAATATCAAAGATAATTTTCTTCAACATCTAAGGTTTATTTTCATAATTACTTGCAAACAGCTAGCAATGTTTTCAGTATACTGTAATATAAACCAGCATTTTCAGTGAATTGTTCTGTCTCCCATACTATTTCACACAATACACCTCAATAAAATATAGGTCTTTCAGTTATAAAAATACGAACATGAATATGAAAATATGAATAAAAAGTGGTAAACAAATATTAATTTCACCACTGCAGGACATCATAGAATAACAATCTTAGTGTAATTTTGTTAATAAATCCATGCCCTTTCTAATACTGCCTATTATTAGCTGGTAAGTCACTTAGTTAAAGAAGCCAGAACCAAAAAAGTTCTGGACCCTATAAGGCGGTAGTGCACAAAAAAGGCAATTTAAGGCTTGAACAAGTTCACTAACAGCTTCTTTTCTTCTCCCACGCAGCCTGCAACTTACTTTATGCTGGCACCAGAAACTATAAATACCTACCTGCCAGTCCCATGTACTCCTGAAAACAGTCACTGTTTATGATGCTATAAGCACTTCATAAAGATAGTCTGAGGTAGTTCAAGTTATTTACTACTTTTTCCATGAGAAAATACTTCTGCATATCTTTTAATCAGTCCACTTTTTGAATAAAGTGTGTGTGTGTGTGTGTGTGTGTATATATATATATATATATATATACACACACACACACACACATATATATATATATATATATATATATATATATCTGTGTGTTATTCACTCTTGTCAAATTTGTAGTTTTCGACTGGGTGTATGGTTGACAATTCTGTTGACAGTTTTCACTTTCAATTGTTGAAAATGTCAAAAGAAGGTATATTGTATGAATGTGTGAAGGTGTGTGTGGGTTTGGGATTTTAATGGTGAAACCTTTGTCTATACTGAAAGTTTCTGCTATAGGGAGTGAGTATGAGAATGTTTGCATGTTAGAGTTAAGAATAAGGGCCTGCTAAAAGAATAGATTAAGTGTTGTGCATGCCTGCTGCTTTACGTGTGTGTGTCTGAGTGGCCTGTTTAATAGCAGTGTTACAGAAACATTTTTTTCCTAAGGTACGGGTTGTTGTTAGGCTTAGCACACAGTAGTAAGGTGGTGCAGGGTGATAAACCTGTGCCAAGAAGACAACAGCCCTTTCAAAAATTCACTACAACAGAATTCAAGTGGATCACTTAAAACAAAAGCACCACTAAGAACTCAAAGTATTGCATTATTTCTAATTTCTGTCTCTCTCTCTCTCACATACACACACAACACGCCCACTAGTATCAAATACATTACTCACATTTATTGTTTTTGCATTATCTAACAACATTGCAATAACTTACATTACCTCTTTATGGACTCTCTGTTGGTGCTCTAAAACAACTGTGATTATTGAGGGCACACACATGGTTAACAGAAGCAAACTAATCTAAACACAAAGAGTGAGGAATGGACGCTGTTTACATAGTTGGCATCTGTACTATGATAGAAGGCACGAATTTGTCTGGAAAACTCATAAGAGCAACAAAACAAGAATGGAAGTAAAAGCTTATCAGCAGCAGCTGCATCTGATCTATAAAGGAGATAACAGTCACATTCAACTGAAGTAGATAAAGGAAATGTCCATGACTACAATCAGAACACTAGCAATTTCAAACTACAAACAATTATAGCAAGACCTCAAATGCTTTTTCTAACCCTGCTGTAGCTTTACGTTCTTATGAAACAGTAACACATACTCCAGCAAGTTTAGATGACAGCCATATTTGTGATGGCATTCAGAGATGTGAAGGGGCTGATAAACTCTGCTCAGGAACTGCCAAAATTCCAGGTGCCTGTGTCTGATGTGGTGCCAAATTTGCTGTTGTGCATGATTAATAAATGGATCTTGAGCATGATTAATAAATGGATCTTGGAAGATGGTCAGCTGACCAGAAAGCAGGAGAAATACTAACCTTAAACTGACGCTGGCCAGTTTAACCGCTAAAGTATTACAGTACAATTACTTCCTTTAAACATGCCCATATATCTGCCTCTTACTATCACATGCATACACTACCATAATTCTTTAAGGCCTTCAGTTTGTGATTAAAAACGATGCACATACTTACAAGTAAAAAGCCTTTGGAACTTGATCTCGTTCTCTGACACAGAGACAGCCTGGCAACGTTTAAGGTTGGAGAGACTAAAGTAGGAGGCAACAACCACTTCCCTTCACTGTCAATCCCACATCAACTTGCAATGTGGCCACCTGCAGTGCACCTTCAAGAATATCAACAATGAATGACCATCTAAACATTATACTCCAAGCTGTTAAACATAAGACTGCAAAGAGCTCTCAGACGTTTTTACTGGATTAAAAAAAATGGTCTATTAACCAGAGAACCTGATATACAGCAGTCTCTCCAAATTACAGCTAAGAAGCAAATAGATAATTGACAATGGACTAAAGCATGTCATTCATGGGTCACATTTTTGTACGGATATTTTTATTATACAAAGAAAAAAATCTACATCCATAACTTAGTGTCCCAAGATGATTCTTCAGTTGCCCATTTCTAGGTGGGCTGTTATGGAATGCAACACTTAAATTGTTTCTAAACGACTATCAGTAAGTTGTTGTTGTTGGTCTTTTGGCTTTTCCCAGTTAGGGGTCACCACAGCGGAACTCAGGTCCGCTAATGAAGTATTAATTAAAAATCAAACTCCCATTCACAGGTGAACTTTTTTTTTTTTTTAATATAGATCACTCTAATGGTATACATGCATTTGATCGGCTGATGGATGGCCGATCGGAAAATGTGCGAAAGCAGTGCATCAGGTTCTCACAATTGTGAACTGGAGATAGTCGAAACACACAATATCTCCCCCTTTTTGACCCTTGGTAGCGCTTGTTTACATGGTAGAGCAGTCAGAAATGTTGCATTCAGTGTTTCATATGACATTCTGACCGTTCGCCACTTTCAAATTCGACATTCTGATTCGACGGTACACCCGTTCGAGGTTGGTGTGGACACTCAAATGAATGTATACCCACTCTAACATATGATAAGAGGTCAACTCAAAGCAACTGGCTGCCCTTGACACCTTGACCAAAGTACAATGAGCATTAGTCATCTCACCATTTCTGGAAAACGGCAAACAAAAAAAATTTCTTAAAGCAGGATATGTCACGCAGTCATGTTCTGCTGTTACAAACAAACTAAAAAAGGAAAAATGTCATGATGGCCTACTGACAGAAAACTACAAGAGAATAAACAAAGCTAATCTGATAATTTTTATTGGCCCAGCACAGGTTTTACAATATAGTTACTCAAACTCTTAGACAGTCTTATCAGAAGTTAAAGGGCAATTACACCCTAAACATAACACATCCTTACCTGAGAATGTAGTTTCCTCCCTAAAGAATGACCTCCAACTGTTCATGTATTAAAAGAACATGACATTAACAGTCTCTTCTCCTCTGTTGCATTTGTATCCTATAATAAACACGAAGGTTAACTGTTTTGCCATTTTGCTATTATAGCTGCTGTTTTTATTGAATATAGCCATGCAAGTCATAGTTTTTCTGTGTATCTATTGACATTTTTTGCTTTTGTTAAGCTGCGACTGTACCCAACAGTATATATATTTTTGTTTTCGCATTTGTATCCTAGTCAGCTTATTTCAGTTCAAACCACCATGCAGCTGAATGAAGTCTTATGATGCACTGTCAAAAGTGAGTCAAAATTCACAGGTCTTTGATTATGGACTGTCATATAAAGCTGCATTGTTTCCCTTCTCCAGGGCCATAAAGGCATGAAGCCTTTGTAATCAGAAGGTGAATAAACCTGTTAACCACTGGCAGCAAAATCACTAAGTAGATGTAATTTGCAAAGCCAGGACATAGGACAACTGGCTGACTTGGGAAAGGAAGGTGGAAGGAAGATGGGACCCAATCCTCACACAAATGTCACTTTTTAAAAAGCCATGTTATCTCAGTTATTTCTTTACTCTTGTGTATGACCTTTTCATATATGGTGTAACACATATATAAGAAACAAACATGCAAGGCTATACAAGAGTCCCTTCAAAAAAGTTAGTGACATTTTACTGAAGATTCTCAAATTTGATAGGATTTCTTACTGCCATACTAAGTGCATGGGACTGCAAACTGACATGCTATATATACACTAAGATCTAATCAGATGTGCCCTCCCAAAGTTTTATGGGCAATAAGGAATTTTCAAAGAAACAAGGCCTTAACAGCTGACATATTGTGTCTGCCTAAAGAGGATAGTTGGGTTCTGAAAAAAAAAATATATTAGTAATTAGTTACTGTGCCGCTAGAAGGTTTGGATTGTGCAGAGAACTTGATGGAATGATAAAATGTATACATATATTTTTTATTTCTGCCTGTTGTGGTCCTTTAATATGTTACTAATGCCAGATAATAGTGCTTTAAATATGTTTAACTTAAAATTCATATAGAGTAGATATATCATACAGCATCACACACTATTAACACCTTATTCATTCCTGATTAAGGAATCATGGATCATAATAAGCATAAAGCATTATTAGCTGAATTGTAAATGCATACTGGGCCAATAAAAGCTATCAATTACCCATGTGTCCCAATACAGCCTAAAGCAGTGAAGCTATTATACACAAGCTTGCCTGACTCATTTCTTTCTTGAGGGAAAAAGCATTTGTCTAGAATGTCAGCTATTAGAAACCCCAACTCTTCCTCTGCCATCACCTCAAAGGCATAAGAAGTGCAGACCAAAGGAAGACATATGGAGAATATACTGAATTTCCTGCTCTGCTCTTTGAGAGTCTTTTAACATGAAGCTGTCCCAGCAGAGAGTCAAAGAAGATAATGCAGGAAGATAAGAGAGTATTACTTGGAAAGCAGGCTTTCTGGCCAGTTATGACTGGTAAAGCAGTTGCCTGGATGCCATAATGGTACGTCTGGTAGCATGTTAACTTCCTAGCCATACATAAGGAACACCTGCAGGTCTGCTGCTAAATGTTGTATTAGGAAAGGTAACCAAGTGAACATCAGGACAAGTTAAAGAGTGTCCTGAAACATGGATTGGATGGTTGAAAAAACAGACTTACTTATATCAAGTCCAACACTGTCATTTCCCAAAAGGTTCCATTTTCTCAGAGGTATGTTGAGCTGAGAGTTGGAATACATTAGGTCATGGTGTAGTGGGGCTTGCTCCTCTGCACAGAAAAAAAGGAAGTTTAAAGGGGAAGAGCCACATTCAAGGATCACTCTTCTCCTGGATTTTCAATCTTTTTTTTTTTAAGGTCTGGCAGCATTACGAGTGTTAACATTTCAATAAGGAGCTATAGGGGAAGGCATTGAAATTATAGCACACATTGTTGTTTGAATGAAACATTAATCTGATGTTCCTCCTGGATCTGCTACATTGTCACAGCATGTGCTCAGTGAGAAAATGAAGGAACTATCTAAAAATGCAGACTTATTTTAGGTTGCCAAAAAAATATCAAATCAACAATGCAATAAAGAAATAAAAACAAATTATTTATATGTAACATTAGATATAATAAATTATACAATGACCCCCCATTAAATATTCAAAAATGTGCACACTGATTGGTCAGCGTGTACGTTGTAAATCAGAGTTATAGTAATGGAAAAAGGTCCGGTCACCCAGACTTTTTCCATTACTATAACTCTTTTTTCACACTGTTTCGCTATGTTAAAGGAGTTTAACATAATGAGACAGCTTTAAAAAAAGCAACGGAGATTCTCCATTGCTTTTTTAAAGCTGTCTCACTATGTTAAACTCCTTTAACATAGCGAGACAGATTGAAAAAGCAACGGAGATCTTGCTTTCTCCGTTGCTTTTTTCAAAACTGTCTCGCTATGTTAAATGGGTTTAACATACCGAGACAGCTTTAAAAAAAGCAACAGAGATTCTCTGCTGCTTTTTTTTAAAGCTGTCTCGCTATGTTAAACTCATTTAACATAGCGAAAACAATATGTAAAAAGCAATGGAGATCTTGCTTTTTCCGTTGCTTTTGCCCACAGTTCTGATGTACTGCGTAGGCATACGCTTGCGCAGTACATCAGAACTGCCGCGGAATACCAGACAGCTGCGGAAGGGCAGCAAGAAGGCATTATACAATGCCATTATTTAAGAAAAGTAATTTTTTTTCTTAAATAATGTCATTGTATAATAGCAATAACCCACTTCTGGGTGTGGGTAATGCTGGATTTACCCACGGTTAGCTTTGTTTGGCCACTCGGGCTTCACCCACGTGACCAAACCATGCCAACCGTGGGTAAATCCAGCATGCGTGGGTTATTGCTATAGTAAACAATGTGTCATAAACAATTCTGTGTCCTTGTCCCTTTTTACACAAGCCTTCTACCTCTGTGGTCAGTTTAAATTAACTCTCCCTTCATAGTCCTCTAGTGAGTAAAAGATTTCTTGTTCTTTCTCCCTCTAGCTGTTGTTTCTTTTTCATTTGTTCTTTTGCAGAAAATATTCTACAAAGGGGCTACATTTCCTTGTCCTCTGTCTACAAATGTTAGAGACCTAAAAAGTACTTTTACCTGAGAGTACATATAAATAATAATCTATACGTAAACAATACATCCATGTATGATTTTTTTTCTTTAAGCAATTTATGTACATCATCTTAAAATAAGAAAACAAAACCCTCACAGAAAGCTTCTCAAACACTTCAGATCAAAAACAATGCAATCATTTGTGCATCTGCAAGGGACAGACAGTAATCATTACAAGTAATAATTACTGTGTTATATTCCCCTAAACATCCTCTTCAAAAAGGTAGCATAAAACTAAGGCAAACAGTTACAAATACATGACAAATTTTAAAGTACAACTTCCTTAAAATAAGCAAATATGCTTATTGCACTATTTAACATAATATTTACTAAAATCAATTCACTGCAACCCAAATTATTAAACTGTAAATAGAGCTTCTCACCTATCAGGTAGAATTTTGAATTTCTCGATTTCATCTTCCACAACTTTCCTCACATTTTACTTTTCAGGCCCTGTTCTTTGTGTCAAATTATTAATCATATAACCACATTTTACCTCAGCAGAATATCCTTAGCCTATTCATTTAATGTTCAGCATAAGCCACTTCCAAAAACCAGGGTTTAGCCTACTCTCTAACAAAGGTTCTCCTTCAGGATCTTGGTGCAGAAACTACATCCAGATAAAAGGGTACATGTACTGCTTGGTAAAGGACAAGTATGCTTCTTTGTACTTGCACATTAAAACTGGATTCATTGATATTATTCAAATGAGCACATGCAAACACAAAGCATTCACAGGACTGACACGCCTTCACTATTAATATTTTCTAAATGCAAAAAAGGATCTTGGGAAACCACTGCTTTAAACAATGGCAAATCTGCCATTTCACAAAGTAAAACAGCAACGGCAACAACAGGTGCTCTGAAATCTATTTTTATTTTCTTTAACCTTCTTAAAGTTGGCGTTTTTGTTTGAGTGATTTTAGTCACTATCAACTGTACTATTTTTGGTTATTTTGTTTACTATGCAAAATCTTAATGAACTGCCTGTGACTTTCTACCTAACACAATCTCTGACTTAATAAATTCATCTCTCAATTTAGTTGCTAAGGATATCTTCCAGTGCTGATGATTCCACCTTTGTTACTCTGTAGAACAGGAAAGATTCCAACTTTTATTTACAAACTGTGGAAGGGAATTTTCTTAATTGGTTAGTAAACATTCTCCATCCCATAAAATCAGTGCGTATCATTAAAAGGAAATCTCTGAGCACAACTACCCATACTGGGCACCTCCATACATTTACCCACTACCCTGCTACTACATGCAATGGGTGTATAAACTGCTTGTGGTCAGACAGACTGCACAAAAAGCGGTGTGTTCAATGCTAATTCCTCTAATACTTTCATTGTAAAATAAGCAGATATACAGCTCACAATTAGCTAGCTGCCTCGGGTGTATGTAAGCCAAAAAGCGATGCATTTGTCAGTGGTTGCTCCACACTAAAGCAGATGAAACCAAAAAGATGTTGTGTTACCATTTACTACATTCTCAGTCCTGAGAATGCTTTAACTATTATATTATTATATTTCCACTCCTTACAATTATGTTTCCCTTACGACCTACTAGTGTTCTTACTAACCTCACGACCTTTGTTACTCATCTTAACCCATAGCGCATCCCATCGCACCATTCTATATTTACCTTATGACCTTATAAGAACTCTCCCACCCTAGCTACACGACCACATAGCAATACCACCAGTTTCTCTAACATCCTATATTTTCTATTTGTCTACAATAATCTCCTCCTAACAAAATTGAAACTTCTTCCTGTGAATAATAAACCTAAAAACATACTATCTGCCCCAGATAAACCCCACTAAAAATATTTGCAACATCAAATACTTAATACACCTTTCTCTCCTCTCTCAGACTGGGGATATTCACCCCAACCCTGGGTCTAGCAATACAAACTCACCTTTACACCCCTCTATCACTCAGGACCTATTCATTACTACCATTAACATATGTAGCATTTGTAACAAAATTACAGAATTTCAAGCCTGGCTCTCTCACCTCTCCCCTGATGATATTGCAATCCCTGACACCTAGCTAAAATCTCATATCACTGACACAGAAATTATTCCCTCGGGTTTAATATTCTCAGAAAAGACAGACTTCATAAACAAGGTGGGGGTATTGCTTTAATCTACCAAGAATCCTTAAAGGGAACATCCTTTCCCAAACCTGTTCCAACCTTTGGCAACTTAAACAATGAGTGAGAAGGTCACACAGAAAACCCAATCTGTAAAAGCTAAATGGAAACTCCAGCCAAGCTGGAACTTCCAATGAGTGACCTCTCAAACCTTTTGAATCAGAGGTCCATGGTATATATGCAAATGACCCCTATGAACACCAGGTGTTTCAGCAAATTGGCAATTCTGAATGCCCATGACTTGTTTCGTTGTTTTAATGGACAATTCCAGGCCGATAAAGCCAAACCCCACTAGCTGTGGATATGCATATTTCGGCCTTGTTATGACCTCATCAGCACAGCACAAGCAGAGTGGTTGACTAAGCATAAGAAACACAGGGCTGTTATGCACAGCTTATGCCCATTATCATTAGGGTCACTGCAAAAATATCCCAAATAAACTAAAACAATGAGTGAGAAGGTCACACAGTAAAAATAACTTGGAAGTTCTATTGGCATGCTTACACATTAACAGAAGTAAACAACTGTGTACTTCCACACTCTATATTCCTCCCAGACAAAACATTTGTGTCCTGGACAAATCATAATATACACAATGAAACGTATCATCCTTGGAGACATAATATAAACTGGCAGGACATGATCTCTAACTCACCAGCAAATAGAATAAATTTACATAGATATGCTCAGCTCATTTTAGGCCTTACATGAACTTTAAACAACAAAAACAAAACAACCTTAGACTGGATCCTAGTTTCACACCCTGAAAAATTCTCTATGACAGGCACCCTACCTGATATTTTAAGCGACCACCTACCTGCCTTTACTTACAGAACCCAGACATATTTAGCTAAAGCCCACTCATATAAATCTCTAGAAACCTTTCAAATTTCAACCAAAACCTTTTTGTCAATACTGTTAAGGCACACAACTGGTTTCCATTAAAAAACTTTACTTCTAGAAGATGCTGTTGACTATTTCAACAACATCTTCCTAAATACACTCAACAGCCTAGCTCCTATCCACACCAAAAAATAAAGCATTACCATGTCCCATGGCTAAGTAAAACCACTAAACATGCATTACTCTCCAGAGACTAGGCTTGGAGGGAATGGCAAAATAAAAAGACCCCCCACCCCAAAAAATGAACTCAACTACAAGTAACTTCAAAATTCTGCTAAAAAGTTAGTCATTAATGATAAAAAACGACTTTGCTTCACAATTAACCTCCCAAAGAACCCTATAAGGTTTTGGAAATCTGTTTCTTCACTCCTCACTCCTGGACCCCTGGACCCCTGCACAACCCTTCACCTTCTCCTGATAAAGATCCCCTTGAGATTGCACAAATATTTACCTCTCACTTAATCGATACCATCCGAATCGTTAGGGACTCCACTATTACCACAAATCTCACTCAGCATAATTCAAACATTCTCTCTCCCCTCACTGGTGAAAAATATTGTCAATATCCCCTCAACACCAGACTTTTCAATCAAACCAGTACCCAGCTCCCTAATTGTAAAACTACTCAATAAATTAAAGCCATGTTTCACCTCCGCAGATAGCCTCCCATCAGAATATCTTACACTCTCTGCTGAGGCAACAGCAAATCAGAATATCTTACACACTCTGCTGAGGCAACAGCATATCCTATAAAGCATTCTAATTAATCACGCTGTCTCTGAGTCATATGCTCCACAACTTTGGAAAAAAATCCATAATAATTCCTTTACATAAAGGCAGCAGTCCAAATGAACTGACTATCAGCCCATCTCAATACTTTCACCCCATCTAAGATTTTAGAAAAATGTGTACATACACAATTACTAAAGCATCTTTCTGACAATAATCTCTTTGCTCCCACACAACACGGTTTTGCCCTGGACATAGTAAAACCACAGCATTACTTTCTTTTACCAACACCATAAATAAATCTCTTGACGCTGGCCTGTCCACCTCAGTTATCTTACTGGACCTGTCTAATGCTTTTGACATGGTTTCACATCCAAAGCTTTTACAACTTCAGTCCATTGGTTGCTCTCCTGAGACTCTCACATGCTTCTCCAACTATCTAAATAATAAGAAGCAATCTGTTAAGTAGCTCAATATGCAATCTGAATACCTTCTCAACAATACAGGAGTCCCCCAGGGATCAATACTTGGCCTCCTCCTTTTTAATATTTTTATCAATAACCTTCACTCTCTTCCCACCATTGTACTCTTTTCCATTATGCTGACGATTCAACTATCATCTACTCTAATAACTTTATAGAACTCCAAAGCATCACTCAAAAGGCCTTTACATCTATTGAAACCTGGTTAAACAATGCACAACTACTTTTGAACCCCCAAAAAACTAAGCTCCTTCTCTTTACAGCTAGAGAACCAACTGGAGATTTCAAGATAGTTTCTCAAAACAATACTCAAATTGAAATGCTAAAGTCTGCTAAAGTACTAGGCATTATGACAGACAATAGACTCTCCTTTGAGCAACGCATTCTCAGTACTATAAAAAAGACCTATTTCAAGCTTGGGAAACTTTATAGATATAAACCGTACCTGGACAAGCCCACTAGGATAAAACTTACAAATACTATGCTACCTTCCCTCCGCTACAGTAGCCAAATTTTCGCTAACCTACACATTTCACTTATGAACAAACTACAGTCACGCTACTATAAAATTGCAAAATTTGCTTCTAAATTACACAATTGGACACACTACTGCCTGACCATAAATGAACTTAACTGGCTTGAATTTCCCCAGTACCTAAATTTCACCCAGCTAGCTCTCATCCATCAATTAATTGACAACCCCGAGAAGTGCCCTACTCTGCAAACTATAATTCAAACATACTCCCTAACCAGGAATCTACGCCCTATTATCAAATTGCTTCTATGTATAACCAAACCTAACAAACGAGCTGGAAAAAGCCTTTATTCCTACTCCATCGCCAAATTATGGAATGCTTTGCCTGCATCTATCAGTCAGCTGGACTCTGTAAAACACAGTGTCTCACAAATCATAGCTGCCTCTGCAACCTCCTGACTAAACCACTTTGAAGAGCAGTAACTGGCCTCTGCTCTAGTAGCTTATTACTCTTTTTACACTCACTGTTTCTCCTTTGTTTCACAGTTACAGGAACAGACATGTTTACTAGTCTTTGCTACAATTCCTATATTTAATTTGTTACTATGGTGGTTCTTTTTTCTCTGCACTTTGTTGTCCTCCAATTCATGGTCTCTTTAATTTCCAATGTAGCCTGTCTATGAACCTACTCTGAAAAGTCAGTATTCATAACATGTTTTTTCTCTGTATAACATTATAGATGTATGTATTTCATTTCTGTATTTTCAGATTTTTGGGGGAGGCTTTTGAGGAGCATGTATTTTATTTTATAAGTTCATAGGTTGGCACTGGGCTATCTGCCCGAAGGCATATATTAGCCCAGCCACGTTGTGCGGTATTCACCGCCCCTTTAGTAGTTCTCTAGACCCTTGTACTAGCAGCTAGTACCCTTGGCCCCTATCTAGTAGTGCTGTTGGTGTGATCCCCAGTGTGAACTTTCTGTTACCCATCCACTCATCAAAGTTCCTCTTGAAGAGTGATAGTGAGGAGCTCTGTCTTATGTAGATTGGGACCCTGTTCCATAGTAAGGGAAGTCTCTGCAAAGGGAATCTATCCTTCCAGAATGTTCTATTCATTGTTGTGTTGAGGTTTATATCCCTAGAGCGTGTAGCTCGTGTAGATTTGGTTTTGCTAAGATGGAGCATGTTCAACAATTCTGGGTTGGACATGGCTCTGTACGTTAGACAGAGATCGCCTCTGAGAAAGCGGTATGCAACAGAGAACAGTCTTAACTTTTTCAATCGTGCTGCATAAGGCAACTGTTTGAGGCCAGTAATCCTCTTGGTTAGGTACCTTTGTGGTCTCTCCAGCTGCTGGAGATGTCTAGCCAGGTACATTCCAATTGGTGCATTGTACTCAATAATGGGTCTGATGAGGGAAGAGTAGAAGGGCATCATTACATCCTTAGATCTTGATGCGAACCCTTTCGTGATCAGATGGGTCACATAGAAGGATTTTCTAACCACTTTGGCAACATGGTTATCAAAGGAAAGCTGACTATCTACTTGGGTCCCTAGATCCCTTATTTCTTCGTCAGATTTCAGGGGATTACCTCCTATGTTGTAGTTTGCGGGTACTATGTTTTTTCAAAAGGGGATTACTACGCATTTTTTTGCTTGAGACCATGGCTTTGACACCATACATCAGTCTCATTTAGGCCCTTCTGAAGGATCTCCATGTCGGCCGGAGACTCTATTATAGCACCCAGTTTGCACACGCCCGCAAACTTAGTCAGCCACAGCCCTTCCGTGCTTGCCTGTACTTCTGAGAAGTATATGCCAAACAGGAGGGGCCCCAGGACAGAGCCCTGAGGCACACCACTCGTTACTGGTCTGGATTCGGACATAGATCCCGCTACTTTTATTTTACTTTTATTTTATTTATGTTTTTTGGAGCTTTTCTCCTGCAGCCTCCAGTGAAAATGGGGTCCCAACCCAGTGGACTTTCCCGGTCACCAAATTTCAATAAATAAATAAATAAATTAGCAAGAATGATATCAGAATGACAATTTTGCAAGTCATTTAGCAAAAGCCAGCATGTTGTATTTTTTTCTGTCAAGCAGCTTATTGTATGCAGTCAGTGACTAACTGCCTAGAAATATGAGCTTCAATTTTCTTGTTCACAATCTGAACTGGTCCAGTAAAAGGCAGTACAATCTCTCTCTACCTGCATCTTCAGTTTAGAAGATCAGTATTATAACATGATTTTCGTCTGGCTACAGGAAGAATACTATCTATAGTGACCTTCAAAAATTGAATTTTTGCTTAGCCTACTAACATAGAGGGCAATAAACCAAACTAAAACAAAGACATCTTTACTCTACTGTACTATGTGAGAACTGGCACAATAGTTAAGGTCTTAACCTCACATATACAGAGTATAGACTTTGATTCTGACCTCTGGTTATTGACTAGGCTTGTAATAGTCTGCAGTCTGGTGGTCTAGTATTTACCTATGGACTCATGTAGCTACATGTTGCCTTATTTTCTTCATATTGCACTGACTGCATTCAGGAAAACAGTATAACTAACTAAACACAGATCTGTAAGATTGTGTGATAATGCTTTGATGTCATAGTTTTCTGTGCTGGCAATATTTTACACCTGCATTATGCAGAGGTCGTACTTTGATGAATGTACAACTGCTGCTACTGATTTACCAAAGAAATGCTTTCACTTTGTTTCGGAAATTAGGATTTTGCTCCTCAGTGAGAATTACAAGCTGGTCATGCCAAAATAGGAGTGATAAGTATTTATTTTTGCATTAAACTGGATCTGAGACAAATTTTCTATCTTTCAGAGGCAGATCAAATGTTTCACAAATGCCGTCCTGGAAACTTTGAACCGACACACATGTACCTACTATCCCTAGAAATCTTCAGACAAGGTTTTCTGATCTTATGGGACTCCAGAATTCTATCTCAAATGACAAAGGCAGGGTCAGTGGTCAGCAACCTGCTCACCAGGAGAAAATGCATACTTAGAGCATATTGAAAATTTTCCACAAATGCTGAGCTTTGGGCTTCATCAGGATGGACTGGTAAAGTTCCATCTAAGAGGACAGACACCAGCCTGAAAATATTCTCCAGAAGTTATTATGATGTTCTTACACTGAACTGTACCTGAGCATATTACAAAGTAACATTACTTCGCAGGATCATAGGAAGTACAAGCCAACACAGGACCATTAAAACCTTGTCAATATAAACCCTTATAGCGCACCTCTCCTTTTTAAGAATGGCAAAGCAGGTCAGTCCTGGAGTACATTTATGGTTACCCATCACATCATCCAGGTTGAATTGGAAGGATGTTATGGTATCACTTTATTCAACTTGAACGGGAAATTTATTCCAGAAAAAGGGTAGGAATTGGATAATGAACTTGCTTCTCCTGCTTGCTTTAATTATATCCTGCGGACAGTTAAGCCCATAGTCCTACAATTAGTAGAGCTATCCGACTTGCAAACATATAGGAGATCAAGGAGGACAGAGTCACTAATGGAGCAAAGCACAAGGTAAAGATCACGCCACAAGAACCTTTATGAATACGAGTAACAGGATATGTAGATCACGCCACAAGAACCTTTATGAATACGAGTAACAGGATATGTAGATCACACCACAAGAACCTTTATGAATACGAGTAACAGGATATGTAGATCACGCCACAAGAACCTTTATGAATATGAGTAACAGGATATGTAGATCACGCCACAAGAACCTTTATGAATACGAGTAACAGGATATGTAGATCACGCCACAAGAACCTTTATGAATACGAGTAACAGGATATGTAGATCACGCCACAAAAACCTTTATGAATACGGATATGTAGATCACACCACAAGAACCTTTATGAATACGAGTAACAGGATGTGTAGATCACGCCACAAGAACCTTTATGAATATGAGTAACAGGATATGTAGATCACGCCACAAGAACCTTTATGAATACGAGTAACAGGATATGTAGATCACGCCACAAGAACCTTTATGAATACGAGTAACAGGATATGTAGATCATGCCACAATATATGAATACAAGTAATGGGACAGCACTTCAAGTCTTTCCTGGTAGCTCAATGACATTAGGCCAACATACTTCTTGGTTAGGAATCTCTGGGGCCCATCGAGTTGCTTAATATATCCACAAAGGTACAACAATTCAGCAGCTTGGCTATGGACAAAGTGGGCAGTCACTTCATGTATAAGATGTTAGGGGATGTCTTTGGTAAATGCAATTGGTTGTTATCTTCCTGCTTACTGAGGAGGCACTTGCCACCTTAATTGTGCAAGTTTTATCTTTCAATCAGTTGGCTATCCATCCCCACCTATAATCTAAATTTAAGGTAATATTTACAGTGATGGTACGAGGTACAGTGTCAAATGCTTTGACCACATCTGCAGCCACAATTCCCTTAAAATGTAACAATTTATGTATCATAATCATCTGACCATTTTCATTTACTGAAATGAGCATCCAAAATGTACACAGCATTCTGCATTTCAGTGACTGTTTGATCAAGTCCATTTGTAATTGCCATTATTATTATGCCTGAAAAATAGGCGCTTGTCTAGTAAATTAATTAAAGTATCAAAAATAAAATAAACATTCACAGGTTAACAGTTCCTCACTGCAGATAATGACACGCTAAAAGAAGCAGTCACTCGATGTAACGTAAGATAACATGCACTGTTAATGCTTGTTTTTTTTAAATAGGTAGATCCACAAGACATTTAATGTCTCACATTCACTGTGATCCCAGGCAAACCAGACAATCCAATTACAAACACGTCTACATGTTTAACATGAACAAAGACTAGGCCTAAGCCTCTATTTTTTTTTTTTTTTTTTGCTATCTTGCAGGGAGTGTGAATTCACACTGGTACAGCGCTGGTTATGTATGTCAGAAAATCCATCATACAGAGGCCTAAACAGTAAAAAAAAAATAACCTTACAAGATTATTACATACTTATCTAACCACTATGCATAGACAAGCCTGTACAAATCAGACACTGTAGATGGGTAAGGACATACATAAAGCTGTTTAAGGTCATTGGCTGTACAATCTGTCTGGTTAATGTAGAGGTAAACATGCACATTAAAAGGCTAGCAAAGAGAAGAACTATTGCCAATTTGCAAAATTACAAAACAGACATTGTAGATGTGCAAGAAAAAGGACAAACCTGTCTAGTTTTGCTGCTTCTTTCAGTCTCTCTGGTTAATGTAATGGTAGATACGCAGGTTAAAAGGGTAGCAAAGAAATGATATATTACAAACCCTGAAGAAAGGGGAGTTTCTAGATGGACCTACTCAGCTTGATAAAGCATACAATCTGATACCACGTGTAGAGTAATTAGGGAAAAAGGAGACCTACAAATATTCAGGGAGAATAGCAGCTGGAATGCAAAGGAGAACCTAATTGGTGACAGCTGGAAGATACCAGTGAAAGTGACTTAGTTATACAAGAAGAGTCCAGGTGTCACGTCTAAGTACAGTACTGGCTAATAATTTTACTCTGAACATTACTGTCTTTTTTCTATGTTTTTGTCTGCCTCAATCCCACTAACTGTCAGATCCCCTATTACCAGTCAGTACTTTCTTTCCATCATCCTACTTAACAGCCACCAGACCATAATGGATGGGGAGAGTGAGAGCTGGTTGCTATTAAGAGCATTACTGTGCAGGTTAGGTATTTTTATGCCCAATTACCCACCCTACAATGGCTGATGGGTGCCCACCTAAAACAGGGTTTGCATCTTTGAGCCCAATGGAGCCTCCAGTCTCCAGCATCTCCAATGGAATTCAAGCTTGTGTGTCTTGGGCATGTACTCCAGCACCCTCTGCTCAAGGGGATGTGAACTGGCAATGGTACATCACTCCTCTCCTCCACCAATCAGAGAACAAGCTGCTAATCAAACTCAGGTCAATTGTGTTATATGCAGGGCTTTATCACAATATGCCATTCATAAAAAATACAGAGAAAATGTTTGAGTTATAATGCAGGTTTTGAATACATTAAACATTTCCAATAAATAAAAAAAAAAGATTCTTGTTGAACTTTTCTAGCATATACTCTCTGTAAGATATTTAAATGTGTTTGGCTCTTTTCTTAAACTGCTTTTTACTTCTATTTTATCTTTTTAAAGATCAAGGCTGCTGGGATGTATATAAGCTGGTAGGAATTTGACTTCCTAAAGCAGCTGTGGTGTGAATGAGTTACCCTCCTCTGATAAATGCAGACATGACAAGCCCAGCAATGTATTATCACTAATCCCAACCCCAGAGCACTTTATGTCTGAAATGCCAGCTCTTCTGACTTTAACAAGGATTGAAAGGTGAGCTAGATGTCTTCATATGACAGATTTAACTACAGCAGTAGACCTCTTCCACATGCAGACAAACACACCTTCAGGCTCTCCACATTTCAGATACAAAGTGTCAGAAATGAGAAAATGAAACATCACTGAAGTCTAAAGCAATACCTACTACCGCAGTAATTCACAAGAGCTGAGCTGATCCTGTTACTGTTACAGCCATGTTTCCTCATCTCTTCTCCATTACTGCAGTCCCCCAGCTTTGTTCATATTTCTATAAACACTATTAAGGCTGACATCTAATAACAAGCACACTGTGGAAAGCAAAGTCAAATACTGAAAAAAGACACTGTGAACAAACTGACTGTTCATGTAAAGAATTACAAACATATTATACATAAAGTTTTAAGATATAAATAAAAGTTTGTTTATATATTTTTTCTTTTGCTAGCTTACACCACTAAGGCACTGCAGGAAAGCTCTAAAGCAAAACAGTGTGTGAAACTGAAATAACAACTCTGCATCTTCCCTTCCCTGGTGAAGTCAGTGCAAGACAAGTCTCATCTGCTCATCACAAGCTATATAAATAACTATAACAAAAGTATTTGTTGTTTTAAGTTTCTTCTTGACAAGTATGTGAATTATATAAATTATGCACTTAAGCTGTGGACACTATTCATCATGGAACAGACTGAAAATTGCCAGTTGCAGACTTTAAAATGTCATATGCCTGTCAAACTACAGTCATTTAAAACATGCGAAAAAGTAGAAGACATGTTTTCCTGAAATTATAGTAAATTGAAAAAAATTCTCTACTACATAATTCAACAACTTAGCAGTTTAGCAGTGAAATACTTTTAGAATAAATAAGAATCATATATTCAAATGTATACTTATGTGTATGTTTATTAGATATATAAACACTCAAGCACACTCATATACTAATACATATTTTTATTTTTATTTATTTACTTTACATTTGTTGACCAGGAAAGTCAGACTGGATGCATGTCCATTTTCAGCGGAGGCCCAGTGAGAAAAGCTCCACAGATCAAATTACAAGCAAATATTAAAAGTACACAGAACCATGGAAATTTACCTGAATAATACAAACCTTAAAATTAACATAGTAACATAGTTACAAAGCTTAAAATTAACATGGTTACATAAAATGTGCACAACTTTTAGAATTGGATGAGACAATACATAAGTAAGAGGAAATGCAGAATAAGATCCATGGGCTAACTTTATCTCTAGAGGTTGCAATATTTTTACTTTATATAACTGGAATGTGTACAAGTTAGACATAGTCAGGTGTACAGTAGCAGATGAAACAACAGCGTTTAGTGGTAGGATATAAAGATTAAGTAAGAGAGCAAGGAAAAAGCAGGTGCAAAGATGTAGAAAGAAATAAAATGATAAAAGGTTTGTAAAACAGTGTCCTAGCAGTGTTTTAGTGCCACTATCTGTATAGGTACTAGCTAAGGGGCCAGATGCAGAGGTGATACTGAGGGGATGCTAGAAGTTAAAAAAGCTGCAGTTCCTCTTAATGGTATAGCTGAGACAGGGAGCAAGAAAAAGGGGAAGAGGGAGGGTATGATCGGGGAGGTCAGTCTGGTGGGGAGCACGAGCACATGCATGTGAGTTTTAGGTGTTCTTTGAGGAGTCTTTTAAATGTAACCTTTGAGTCTGCTGAGGTAATAGCAGAAGGTAGGGTGTTCCAAATTGTAAATATGTAATTAGGGAAGAGAGAGACCCCTACTGTGTTATTGCTTCTTGTGACCTTGATTAGCTTTTTATCACTAGAGTGAAGTTGTCTAGGATTAGTTTGTAGTTCTAGCAGATTGGCCAGTGCTGGAGTTTTATCTGGAAGTAGTAGGAGTTTAGCTAACTGGCTTCTAGCGCACTCAACATAATATTCAGCCACAGATAATTAAAAACAGCACCACAGCTCTCACATACATAACTCCACAAACCCCTCATACCTTCATTACAGGACCACAACATGTTCCTCTCTCACTTACTTATACTGACAACACTCACTTTACTTACACACATTGCATCCTATCACCGCACTAACTCAGAGTCTGCTCCCCAACTTATCACCTCTACTCCCTACACTATACAATCCACTCCATTCAAACACGGCATACACCCTGCTCTCTTTCACATAGTGACCCATCACAATATAGAAATAAAACTCCTCCCATACACCTACTTCAATAAACTATCCTTACTATACAATAAGTACATCACCAAATTTATTAAGTTAATTGCACACATTGCATCCAGGTTAACACTCAGTGTAGACATTCACCCAAACACCGGCCCTTTTACTCCATCTAGTAACCCTCTCACAACAAATACACCTTACAAAACACCCTATATCTCCAGCACCCTATATCTCCAGAAATGCAACTGATCTACTAATACTAAACATTAATATCAGAAGCGTATCAAAGTCCATGACCTCCATGCTAACCTTTCCTTATATTCCCCTGAGGTAGTAATACTAACCAAAACTTGGCTGAAGCTAGACACTACCAATAATGAAATTACTGCCCCTAGCTATAACCCATTATGCAAAGACAGAATAAACAAAAAAGGAGGTGGTGCTGCTATAGTATTCAAAGACCATCTAAACATCACTATACTAGACATACCGACTCCATCCCTAGATAATGCTGAGATTTTACTTTCTAAACTAAAACTTAACAGTAGAAAATCTATTAACTTAATCGGATGTTACTTTCCGCCCAGCAACAACAATCTAACCATCCTCGAAAACCTACTCCACTGGGCATCAGAGGCACTCCCTCAAGAAAACATTAATCTAGGGGACTTTAACATTGACTGGTGACAATGCAGCTCTAATATACCCACTATCTTTATCAGTCTCCATGGATTTACCCAGGTAATCGAAACACCCACCAGAACAGACAAAGCAACAGTCTATCCCAGATTGGATACTGACAAACAAACCATCCCAGATAAGTCAGTCTGGCTGCCTACCTGACAGCCTGAGTGACCACATGTCTACCTATATAATTAGACACTGACCAACTTTAGAGAAACCAACTACCTACCAACAAATACGTAATAAAAAGAATTTTATCCCAGCCAACTTCATCTCAGCATTAAAAGCCTGTAATTGGAAACCCATCAAACAAATCAATCTAATTGAAGTCACTAAATACTTTAACTCCACATTCCTAAACATACTAAACACCCATGCCCCTCCTAGAACCATTAGAATCAAATCAAACTTTGCACCCTGGATGACCAAGGAAACCAGATCTATGCTTCTTGCAAGAGATAAAGCCTGGTCTAACTGTAACACAGAAAAGTCAATACAATCAAAACAAACATAAATAGAAATAAAACAAAGCCAAAAAGATGATCAAAGCAGAAAAAATAAACTACTACCATAACATCCAAATAAACCCCAGCATAACCCTAGATTGTTTTGAACAGCTATCAATAATGTCCTCCACCCAGGTAAGTCCAAAACCCCTCCCTCCAGTACTAGACTCCTGAATCCATACTAGCACTAGCAAATTCTCAAACATCCCCTGTCCCTGATGTAGAGCATAAACCCCATACTAATGAAGACTGCTTCAACCTTCCACCAGTGTCTATTAACCTGATTAAGAAATTACTCAAAAAGCTAAAACCAAACACTCTGGCCGCAGACAAATTCCCAGCAGAATTTTTAAAAACTGCTGCTGATGCAATAGCTTACCCAGTCACTATCCTTATCAACTGCTCCACCTATGAAAAAATAGTCCCAAACCTCTGGACGATATCACATATTATTCCCCTTCATAAAGGAGGCAACTCAATCAATCTAACAAATTAAAGACCCACAGCCACACTGTCTTCCCTCTCAAAAATACTGGAAAGGTGTAGTCACTTACAAATTACAGAACATCTCAACTCACAGAATCTGCTGACCAGCACTCAACACGGGTTCAGACCACACCACAGCACAACCACAGCCTTCATATCATTCACTCACATAGTTAACAACTATAGAAACAATGGTAAATACGTTTCAGCTACCTTCCTAGACCTCTCCAAGGCCTTTGGTATGGTCAGTCATAACAAGCTAATAAATGCTCTATCAGAATTTAATCTCAGCCAGGCCACTCTAACATGGTTTCATAATTATCTAACAGGAAGAAAGCAGGCAGTAAAGTGAGGCCAACAGCTATCACCCCTGCTCCCAGTAAGAACAGGAGTTCCACAGGGCTCTATTCTTGGACCTCTGTTGTTCACTATTTTCACCAATAACCTCTACACCTCTACTCTCCTCTCCACAGTCATCCAGTATGCGGATGACTCAGTGTTAATCTGGGTCTCCTCCTCCCCACAGGAACTACATAAAGAAACTCAACAATCCTTTTTCTCTTGTAAATCATGTCTAGCTGACCACCAGTGAATACTTAACACAAACAAAATAAAACGTATCGTCTTCCAACCCACATAACACAACAATCCCAACCTCTCTTTTAACATCCACTTCCATAACAAAACTATAATATCTCCCATCACCCATACTAAGCTACTTAGGGTTGTGATTGACTGTAACATGAGGTTTGACACCCATATCTCTCTCACCATAAAGAATGTCCATAAAAAACTAGGTAACTTACATAGGAACAAACAGTTCCTAACAAACACTACTAGGGCCACAACTGCACATACACATCTTATCTCTACACTACTATATGCCTCCCCAATCCTCACCAATCTTAGAAAATCAGAATTAACCAAACTACAAGCCTGCTATAACAAAATTGTCAAATTCGCTACCAATTGCTCCTACAGATCCCACCACTGTGCAGCACTCAAAACCGCTCAAATGGTTGGAACTTCCTCAGCTGGTTCTATATAATCAACTACTCCTGTCACATAAGATTAGACATCATCCACAAAAAATCCTTCACTTCAAGACCTGATAATACCTTACTTATCTACCAGAACTCTCTGCTCAAACAACAAAGTACTCCTCAAAGTTACCAAAGATAACAATATCACTGGCTCATCCCTCTAGTCTAACGCAATAGCCAAGCAGTGGAATAACTTTCCCCTTTCATCAAAGCCATGCCTTCCACAAATGAATTTAAAAGGTCCCTAAAAAACAATTTGACAAACCCTTGGCTCTGCAACTGCAACAGCCCAGGTTAATGCAAACACCCCCCCAGTCTATTACTTGACCTACCAGTCCCCCCTCCATTCCATTCCACTTTACTCCGACATCTCCTACAATTCTACTGAGCTGTTTCACTCCACCAGATTACGGACTGGCAGATGTTGAAGTGCAACACCAGTACCTATTAAAAGAAATAGATCTAGTTACATCAGATATTGTTAGGCCACTTACCAAACAATAGTGCTTTATCGGCACTGTACTACTATGTGTACTTATCATCAAGTACAAACGAAAGACAAAAACCTGTACAAGACATCTTACAATGTAAAGCCTTATGCTAAACTATCTATCTGTTCACTAGAGTATTTGTCATCACTGATTTCATGTAATTTCTTGTCAGTACTTTACTGCTGTGAATGTTGCAAACCAGATGATTACTGTATACTGTACAAAATATCCCAAGGAATCAATGTCAAGTCAAGATTGTAATGTTATCTTATACTCCTACTCTGTAAACATTGTTTATTGTGTATTGTCTATGTTAAACATTGTTTATTGTCTATTGTCTATGTTAAACATTGTTCATTGTGTATTGTCTATTGTCTATGTTAAACATTGTTTATTGTGTATTGTCTATGTTAAACATTGATTGCTGTCTATGTAATTGTTTATGTGGAGCTTTTCTTCCCAGGACTTCGCTGAAAAAGGACCTACATCCAGTCAGACCATCCCGGTAAACAAATGTAAAATAAATAAAATAATTATGGGCAAAGGAAATCTGACGGAAGGTTAGGAGATTAGAGAATTCAAGCCATTCAAGTTGTTTTAGGGAATGACAGTGGTGGGCGCGATAGGGGGCACCGGTAGCTAATTTGGCAATTTGTTTGTAACAGGTGTTGAGCTTGGCAATTTCAGTTTTGGGTAGGTTGGTGAAAATGGGTGAGGCACAGAATAGTGTGGAAATGAGGTGAGTTTGAGCAATAACTATCCTGGCAGGTTGGGTTAGAAATGGATTACTTTTGTACAGACTGTCCAGTTTTTGTGGATGTTTTTAATGGTTTGATTTATATGCTGATCAAATTTGAGGTTGCTATCAATGGTCACACCTAGCAGTTTAGTATGAGTGTCTGGGGAGATGATAACCACATCCCTAGGCACAATATTAAATGGATTGGGTATCGTGGTAGACTTGCTTGGTTTAAATAGCAACAGTTTGATCTTTTTGGGATTTAGTTTTAGTTTTTTTTCGGTAGCTTGGAAGACTTTTTGGGTGATGGGGCAGTTTCTGAGGATCATTGGCTGAACAGACTAGCATTGAGTCATCAGCATTTTGACTAACAGTTGCAACTTGACAGATGCTGTGAAGATTATTGGTAAAAATGGAGAACAGAAGGGGACCTAGAATGGACTTTTGTGGGACTCATGTGGTGATGGGTAGCAGTGAGGATAGGTTGTTGTCCCATTGAACTGCTTGTTGTCTTCTTTGTAGATGGTTCTGAAACCAGGCTAATGCATGGTTACTAAAGCCAAGGTCAGTAAGGGATTGAAGTAGTTTAAGATGGTTGAACATATCAAAGGCCTTTGACAGGTCCACGTTTATGGCAGATGTTAGACTGCCTGTGTATTTGGTTTGGTTGATGAGGTCTATGAAAGAAAGTAGAGCAGTGATGGTGCTGTGAGCAGGCTGAAATCCATGCTGGGTAGGAGCCAGAAGTTGTTTGTTGAGTAGGTATGACATAAGTTGGTGGTGTATACATTTTTCAAGTATTTTAGCTAGTGGAGGCAGGATGGCTATGGAGTGATAGTTAGTGAGGTCAGAAGAGGTACTGCCTTTGTGGAGGGCGGATGATACAGAAGATCTTCCAGATGGTTGGAATGGTGGTTTTTGGATATAGATCTGTTTAGAAGGATAGATATTGGGAAGGTGAGTTCATTGGCAGCCAACTGAAGGTATTCAGTAAAGATGCCATCAGCTGCTAGTGTGGTAGGCTTAAATTTGGTTATCAACCTTTTGACATAATTGGTAGGGATGGGTTGAAATTGGAAGGTTGTTTTAGGTCTACCTACAGGTTTGGGCAATTAGTGGTGGTGGATATGTACTGCTGATGAACAAGACTGGAGATAGTTTCTATAAAGTATTTGTTGAACGTATCAGGTATATTTGTGACTTCTCTTGTGGAGGTAGGAGTTGGGGTGGAGGGTTTGCTGGGGTGAAGTAGTGTGTTCCTGCCCAGAATTTTTGGGGTTGTTTTGATGCCTGTTTTGCAGCTGTATGAAATAATTATTTTTATCCAGGAGAACTGCTTTTTTGTTTCTACGTTTTTGGAATTGTTTCCTAGCTGCTGGGTTTTTTATGGCTCTCCAATGATTCCAGGCTCTATTCCTTAGTGATATTTTATTTTTAGTCTCTTTGGTAATCCAGTGGGCTGTTTTCACTTTGAGTTTTGTGGTACAGGCTGGAGCGTAAGCATTTAGGATTTTTAGGAAAGTGGTATTGAACTGGGTTACTGCTTCTTCTAGGGGCAATACTTTTAGTATATTCCAGTTATGGTGCGTTAGCTCAAGTTTGAATTTGTTAGGGTCAAAGCTGTTTGTGTTCTGGGTAGTTTTTTAATAGGGGGGTAGGATTGGCCTGGGTTTTGAATTTTAGTAAGAAGGTGGGTTGGTAGTTGCTAAGGGTGTTTGGAAGGACACCTGCTTGGTAAGAGGTGTTGTTCTTATTTATAAAGATCCCGTCTAGGAGGCTTTCTTTGATTTCTGCATTTCCTAGTCTAGTGCTTGATTGGAAGACTTGAGAGAAGCTGTAAAGGTTAACATGGCTGGTGGGGTTTATAGCTGAACATGTGGTCCAGTCTATATAAAAGTCACTGAGGATGATAGTTTCCTGAGGCAAGTTTTGACTTGTCCATTGTAAGACGGGTTCTAGGGTAGGTATATTACCTGGTGCTATGTAGCATGTGATGATATTAATTGATTTTTTGTCTCTACGTTTGAGTTTAGCTAGGAGAAGTTCAGAATTAGTGAAAGGTGGGATCTGAGGATTAATAGTGTTTTTTGCACACACATATATTTTTTGTTTGGAATGTGAATGGCCTCACAGCTATAGATAAGAAGGTAAGAGTATTGAATTACATTAAGAAATGCAGAGTGCAAAGAGAAACATTACAGGAAATGCATTTGGAAAAATGTGAGCATGTGAATTTGACAAAGAAATAATTTCAGGATGGATATTCAAGAAAAAATCAAGGAGAGTGCTTATACAAATTGATAGAGGCGCTCCAATAGTGACAGAAGAGGAAAAAAGATAATACCTGTAGATTTGTGGTAATAAGGGGATACTAGTAAGGAAGCAGGACGAAGCTGGCAAGTATTCATAATCTGTCTAAAACTACTATTACAGAGCTTCAGAAATTTTGGGACAAATAATCAGCTTTCAGCAGGGAATATTACTTATAGGTGGGGACTGCAACTTGATTTGCAACACTGAGGATATATCTAGGGGACCTAGAAGGGAAATATAACAAAAGAGGGTAGACGTCTGAAGAAACGTGAAAATATTTACTATGGAAGACATGAATTCGGTTATGGGGACTTGGACAGAATTTACATATTATTTCCCAAGGTATAATATCTAGACTAGACAGAAACTATATTTCACATGAACATCTGCATTTAACTGAAAGTGAAGTTTAAAAATAGGGTAGAAATAAAAGAAAAAGAGATAGGATTAAGAAGGAACAAGAATTATTCAGAGGGGCTGAAAAAGGTTAAAGTAGTGCAGCATACAGGGAATATCACAGAACAAGAAGAGGTGCAATCGCAGAGTGATAACGAAAAAAAATAGGGAGGATCTGAATAATATGCATGAGTTTAGAAAAATAATTCTTAGGCAACTGTTTTTTGGTAATAACTCCAGAGCACAAAAACGTTTAACAAAATGTCTTGGGCAACAGAAAGTAGAAAGGGTTGTTATCAAACATAGGGAGTCTATAACAAAAAAACAAAAAAAAAACAAAACAGAGATCCTGTTGAGGTAGTAAGAGATATTTTGAGAATTTTATGAAAATTTGTATAATGCAGACAAATGTGGAAATCAAGAAACACCACAAATGAAAATATTTATGGAAGACCTAAGTATGCCAATGTTAGGGGTAGATGAGGCTCAACAATTAACAGTTAAGATAGGAGAAGATGAGATAAAATGGTGATATATAATCAATCTGCAAGAAAGTCTCCAGGAATAGACCAGTGGAAGTTTTGAAGTTAGGAGGGATGAAAGTGATAAAGATCTTGAAGGCTTTGTTTAACAGTATTTTAAACAGAGGAAAGCACCAACATCCCAGAAGAAAGCTGTGGTGGCTGTAATACATAAAGACGTTAAAGACTCATAAACTCAGCTTCATATATGCCTATTTCAATTTTAAACCTGGATTATAAAGTGTTTATGTCCACAATAGCAAAAAGATTGATAAAGAAGTTGCCAATAAGGATTAATGTGTTTTTTTGGAGGGCAGGCAAGCATTTGACATTAACAGAACAATGATGATATGGAGGGAAGCAGAGTATACAAAAACACCACTGTTGTTGGTGGGTCTTGATGTAGAGAAAGCATTTGACAGTGTAAGCTGGGATTTTATGAGCTGGACAATGGAAGCATTTGCATTCCCTGATACAATAATAAGGTTAACTATAAGGGCATATGAGGGATCGGAAGCAAAAATTAAAGTTGAGAGGGTTTTTCTGTGATACAGTTTGTCTGAACAAAGGAATCAGACAGGGGTGTCTTCTTTCCCATTTACTTTAGTTTTATCTAAAGCCATTGGCAAAGAAAATAAGGGAATTTGTCATTCAAATTCAATGATATAATTGGTATAAAAAGTGGGGTTTATTTGCAAGCAATGTTATTTATTACCTGCTAAAAGTAAAAAAAGGACATTTGTGGACTATTTTAATACTGTTTCAAGTCTTTTGGGGCTATAAAATTAATGGAGATAAAATAAAGGCTATAGCTGTAAACTATGTACCCACACATAAATTGGTTCAGCAATACCCATATTTATGGGGATACAACAAAATGAAGTCATAAGACTATTTATTAAAAAGGGCCCTGTTATGGCAGCTAAGGATATGTGGGAAGAAACTAAACAAAAGATAATATAAAAACTGAGAAACTGGAATTTCTTGTTTTTAGATATGGATCGCTAGATACAAGTAGTGAAAGTTTTTAACCCCTATAGTTTTATATTCAGGTCAAGCATATTTTTATCAATCAGAGAAGACATTGTGGACAATAATTAATAAAGAGTTGAAGGATTTTATCTTTGAGGGAGAAAGGGTGAAGTAGGATAAGTTGATCCTTCCAACAGAGCAAGGGAGTTTAGGATTACCTGAAATGAAGGGATATTTTAGAGCTGTACAGTTAAGGCTCATATATATATATATATATATATATATATATATATATATATATTTAAAACACAAGCAGAAAGATATAATTTAAAGTGGAAAAGGATGATTATGAAGTGGGGGGGTGAGTTCAAGAAATAAGAAGAGACTGGGATTTTGGATGCAGATCTTTATGGAGAATACCAACAGCCATACAGAATATTATATTCAAAAAGTACCAGAACGTATTCTAAGAATTAAGGCAACGTGAAAATGGAGAAAGGAGATTTTGCCGATGGGGATGACTCCAAGCAGGGGTGCAGAGAACAGGCAAGAGGCTGGAATTTAATGAAGAAAACTGGCAAAGGAACCAAGGTATTGGGAGCAAATAATGAGAGAGGAGAAGACAAGACAACGAGAAGAGGCCAAGAAGATATTTGGGCTGCAGGTTACAGACTACCTTCACTCTTGGGGACTGATAAAAGAGTATAAACAGAGAAAATGGTAGGAGAATCCCAAATGAAAGGCCTGCTCTGGCACTGTTTTTAGTTGAATCTAGTATAGAAACTGCTGTTTAAAAGGGGTAATTCATAGGGAATACAAAATACTACATGATAACTGTAGGAATCAGTCAGAGGAAGTTAGAAGACACTGGGCAGGACATACGTAGGACTCCCAAATATGCAACAAAGTCTAGGAGATTTAGGATTTTAGCTTAGAAGTGTTTGCACAGGTATTTTTATACCCCGAGCAGACTCCAAGCAATTTATCCTCATGTAAATGGCAAATGTGGCAGATGTGACGAGGAAGAAAGAGATAACTTGGTACATATGTTTTGGAAGTGTAATGAGTTGGCAGACTTTAAAAATTCCCTAAAGTACTCTATCAGAAATATTGGGTGAGCAGATGAATGTAACTAAGG